>NC_080551.1:13645000-13897500 GCF_028640845.1 Ahaetulla prasina
CAGAAGGGCAGGGCTCATCTCTTAGTCAGGGGAGCCAGCATTGTCCGAAGACATTTCCCTGGTCATGTGGTTAGCACAACGATACACTGAAGCACAATGAATGCTGTTACCTTCCCATCAAAGTGTTACCTATTTATCTACTCGCATTTGCATGCCGTCGAACCGCTAGGTGGGCAGGAGCTGTGACAGGTAATGGGAGCTCAGCCCCCATTGCACGGCGCTTGGGTCTTTAACCCAGGTTGTCATCTTCCAAACTGACAAGCTCAGCATCTTTAACCATGGAGCCATCACCCCACACACCCCGAACTTTATGCATAATGATTTTCAAGTCAGAGCTGCTTCGCAGAGGAAAGCGGGACACAATTATGAACCATGGTGGCGCAGTGGTTAGAATGCAGGACTGCTGGCTACTTGCTGACTGCTGGATGCATTTCAGCAGTTCGAATCTCACTGGCTCAAGGTTGACTCGGCCTTCCATCCTTTGGAGGTGGGTTGGGAACAATAGGCTGACTCAGTAAACTGCTTAGAGAGGGCTGTAAAAGCACTGTGAAGTGGTATATAAGTCTAAGTGGTAAGTGCTATTGTCCTTCCTTCCTTCCTTCCTTCCTTCCTTCCTTCCTTCCTTCCTTCCTTCCTTCCTTCCTTCCTTCCTTCCTTCTTCCTTCCTTCTCTTCCCTCCCTCTGTCCACTGCCAGCAGTTTGATCCTGATTAGCTCTAGGTTGACTCAGCCTCCCATCCTTCTGAAGCGGGTAAAATGAGGACCCAGATTATTGGGGGTAATTGCCTGTAAACTGCTTAAAGAGGGCTGTAAAAGTACTGTGAAGCGGTATATAAATCTAAGTGCTATTGCTATTAAAATGATTTAAAAAAAAAAAAAATGAAACAGATGTGCCGAAATGTATGTATAAAATGAAAACACCCCAATTTACCTGAAGCAAGATTTCCTTCTGCAGTGTTTATTATCCCCTCTTCCTCCTCACTCTTCTTGGCAGTTTGATTATCCTTTTGCAAGCATGGCTTATTGAGTAAAGCTTGTGAGCCACTCGTTCCAAATCCTTTTAATAAATATTCCCCCCACCCATTCAAGCAGTTCCCCTAAATTCAAAAGCGCCCAAATTGCTTCCCCCCCCTTTCTAACCAAGCTCAGGTATGGAAGCACGTAGCAGACTTCAGTTCTGCTGATTGTTTTTCTGATGGGTTGAAAATGCCTGGCAGACATTTGCCTAAAGGGAAAATACGATAACGTAAGGGAAGAAAAGGGAAGAAACACTGAATTTAAGATGTAGTCCCCAGACAGACACATGACTCAAAAGCCTCCTGGCTTCTGTTCTTATATTCTTAGCTAACGCAAGATCACCCTCCTGCTTTCAAGAGAAATTACTTGGAGGGGGAAAAAAACACCATTCAGCTTGGGCGAGCACATGCTCACCCGTTGCAAATGTTTTGCAGTACAGAGGAGATTGTAGTTGCCTGGAAGTTTCCTTCTTTTGCTTCGAGCCTTCATTCATTAGCACGAAGAGGGTTGTGTAGGCAGCAGCCCAATGTCAAAACACTTCAGGCTCATGGAACTGCTAGCCGTGACCCTCAAAATAATGTAAAGGTGAAGGTAAAGGTTCCCCTTGCACATATGTGCTAGTCGTTCCCAACTCTAGGGGGCAGTGCTCATCTCCGTTTCAAAGCCGAAGAGCCAGCGCTGTCCGAAGATGTCTCCATGGTCACGTGGCCGGCATGACTAAATGCCAAAGGTGCGCAGAACGCCGTTACCTTCCCACCAAAGGTGGTCCCTATTGTTCTACTTGCATTTTTTTTACGTGCTTTCGAACTGCTAGGTTGGCAGAAGCTGGGACCAGTAACGGGAGCTCACCCAGTTATGCAGCACTAGGGATTCGAACTGCTGAACTGCCAACCTTTCGGTCAACAAGCTCAGCGTCTTAGCCATTGAGCCACCGCATCCCTCAATATAACATAGCCACTTCCTTTTAGAAGTGGGGTCTCTGCTTCCTTGGCAGAGCAGCTTCAAAGAGTCGCCTTGTGGGAACCCTCCAAATGAACCATTCTTCCTAAATATTCCAAACCCCCCTCCCCCAAATAAAGTTTCCAAATCCTCCTCCCCCAAATAGTTTCCAACCCCCCCTCCCCCAAATAAAGTTTCCAAACCCCCCTCCCCCAAATAGTTTCCAACCCCCCCTCCCCCAAATAAAGTTGTCACCTTCCTAGGAACGTACAACAACTTCCCTCCGCCCGATGAGAGCAAGCCTGAATGCACAAACAAGCATCCTTCACATGCGCCTGCACATGTGGCTGTGTGCCAACCAAATTAGTTTATCCAGTTAAAAATAGAAATAAAAGAAGGGGAATCGGAGGAAGGGAAGCGGGGAGAGTCATCATCAATGCCTTATTATAAGCTCAAAATGAACCACTACCTTGTTGCTGTGTGCGTAAAAGCCAGCAAGACCGTCTGGGGTCTGGTTGGTTTCAAATGTATCCTGGGAACCAATGAACAGGGCCGGTCGGCGTCTTAGCAACACCATTTCACTAATGAGCACCCAAGGCAGGATGAGTCTGTCTGGATCCTCAGAGTAAAGACTCGATCCTGTAGTAAAAAAAATCAGAGCATTTATGAAAGAAAGAGAAGGGAGAAGAGAGGGCGATTTCCTTCCTTCCTTCCTTTCTTCCTTCCTTCCTTCCTTCCTTCCTTCCTCCCTCCCTCCCTCTTTCTTTCTTCTTTCTTTCTCTTCCTTTTTTCCCTCCTTCCCTCCCTTCCTTCTTCTCCATCTCCCAACCTCCCTCCCTCCATCTCTCTCTCTCTTTCTCTCTTTCTCTCTCTTTCTTTCTTCTTTCTTTCTTCTTTCCTTCCTTCCTTCCTTCCTTCCTTCCTCCTTTCCTCCCTCCATCTCTCTCCCTTCCTTCCTCCTTCCCTTCCTCCCTCCCTTCATCTTTCTCTCTCTCTCTGTCTGTCTCTTCCTTCCCTCCCTCCCTCCCTCCCTCCATCTCCATCTCCATCTCTGTCTCTGTCTCTGATTCTCTCTCTCTCTCTTTCTTTCTTCCTCCCTCCATCTATCCCTCCCTCTCTCTCTCTCCCCCTTCCTTCCTTCCTTCCTTCCTTCCTTCCTTTCTTCCTTCCTTCCTTCCCTCCTTCCTTCCTTCCTTCCTTTAAGGCAATTTCTTATTATTAAGATTGCAAAGGGTTTTTTTCTGAAAAAAAAAATCACTGGTTTGAATTCTTTAATATTAGCGCCTAGCAAGCAAAATAAAATAAAATAAACTGGGTGTTTTTGTTATTAAAATCTCAGTAGCAGGCACAGACCAAAATAGCAGCTGTGAACATGCAGTCAAAGCCCTAACCCCTTTCTTATGTCCATTACCTCCTGAAGTTGTGGGCACCATCTTCAGTTTTGGATCCCTTCACCCACGAATGATCTTGCAAGCAGGATTGCATTACCTTTCCCCATACGGTAATTGACAACATTCTTGATTTTGTACTCTTGTTATTTTTTATGCCAATTTCATTCAGTGTTAGCTTGGGAGAGGTAAGTACTCCCAATACAGGTAAGTCCTCGACTTATGACCACAACTGAGCCCAAATTTTATGTTGCTAAGTGAGACATTTCTTAAGTGAGTTTTCTCTCATTTTACGACTTTTTCTTCCCACGGTTGTTAAGCGAATCATTGCCTTTGTTAAGAGAGTAAGTTAGTTGTTAAGTCAACCTGGCTTCTCCATTGACTTTGCTTGTCAGAAGGTCACAAAAGGGGAACACATGACCCCGGGATACTGCAACCGTCACAAATATGAACCAGTTGCCAGGTTTCTGAATTTTGATCATGCGACCATGTAGATGCTGCAACGGTCATAAATGTGAAAAACGGTCATCGTTCCCCTAAACGGACTGTTGTAAGTCAAGAACTACCTGCAAATATTTTAATGCCCAGTACCCTTCCCTTTATCTACTCTTGGAAGCGAATATATGATTACTTTTGCTTCACTAATATTCCACAGGTAAAGGTAAAGGTTCCCCTCGCACATACGTGCTAGTTGTTGCCGACTCTAGGGGGCGGTGCTCATCTCCGTTTCAAAGCCGAAGAGCCAGCACTGTCCGAAGACGTCTCCTTGGTCATGTGGCCGGCATGACTCAACACCAAAGGCGCACGGAACGCTGTTCCCTTCCCACCAAAGGTGGTCCCTATTTTTTCTACTTACATTTTTACGTGCTTTCGAAACTGCTAGGTTGGCAGAAGCTGGGACAAGTAACGGGAGCTCACCCCATTACACGGCAGCACTAGGGATTCGAACCGCTGAGCTGCAGCCGACCTTTCGATCGACAAGCTCAACGTCCTAGCCTCTGAGCCATTCAACATAATATTCCACAAGGGAAATGTAAAACACCTTTTGCCCCATCAATACAGTTCCTCTTGATTTTTTTTTCTTAGTACTCTCATGTAGCTTTGACATTCTTTTCCAAAACCCAGTCTTCCATCTTTAAAAACTATCTGAAGAGTAAATGTTACCGTGGGGGAAGTTTTTATTTTATTTCTAATCCATATACTCCGTTTTTAAGTGTTCTTCAGGCTGTATTTCAGAATAAAGTGGATCAAGAGAAAGTAAGAAGAGAAAGAGGAAAAAGCTAGGTCTATTAAGGCTACAAAAACATTTCAACATTTGTCGAGGAGTAAATCCGACTGAATTCAACAGTGTTCTCTCTTGAGTTACCAGGTGTCACTTGGAGTTGTAGGAGTAGCTGTGGTCATGTTTGCAACTCAAACTTAACTTGCCCGATGTGGAAAATTCTCCCGGCATATTTTTTTTTTCTCCTACTGTTTTTCATTAGAATTTGATGAAAGAGAAAACGACTTTTGGAATTTTCAAGCAGGTCTTTAAAGAATAGAATTTGGCTGACCTTCCCATGGCAAAGTATTAGGGTTTTGTACCTACGTGGGTAGGAAAGCTATGGCAAATATAGATAGCTTACTAAAAAGCAGAGACATCACCCTGCCAACAAAAGTGCATATAGTCAAGGCTATGGTTTTCCCAGTTGCAATGGATGGCTGTGAAAGTTGGACCATAAGGAAGGATGAGCGCCAAAGAATTGAGGCCTTTGAACTCTGGTGCTGGAGAAGACTCCTGCGAGTCCCTTGGACTGCAAGGCGATCAAACCGGTCAGTCCTAGAGGAGATCAACCCTGACTGCTCTTTAGAAGGCCAGATCCTGAAGATGAAACTCAAATACTTTGGCCACCTAATGAGAAAGGAAGGACTCACTGGAGAAGAGCCTAATGCTGGGAACGACTGAGGGCAAAAGAAGAAGGGGACGGCAGAGAACGAGGTGGCTGGATGGAGTCACTGAAGCAGTAGCATGAGTTTAAATGGACTCTGGGGGATGGTAAAGGACAGGAAGGCCTGGAGGAACATTGTCCATGGGGTTGCAACGGGTCGGACATGACTTTGCAACTAACAACAACAACCTACATAGTTGTAAAGTGGCCAACCTTTTAATTTTATTTTAGAACATAGCATCATAGGGCTGGAAGGGACCTCAGGGGTCTTTTAGCCCAACCCCTTGCTCAAGGCAGGAGACTACTTTTATTTTATTTTATTTAAAATTTATTTTCATTTATTTGTATCCTGCCTTTATTATTTTTACTCAAGGCAACAATGGAAACCAACCCAGGCAGACGGTTATCCAGTCTGTTTTTGAAAGCCTCCAGTGATGGAGTACCCACAGTTCCAGGAGGCAAGCTATTTCATTGATTAATTGTTTCCATTGTCAGAAAACATCTTACTTCTAGGTTCAATCTCTCCACCTGTTACTTCTGGCCTTGCCCTCTGGTGCTTTGGAGATAATCCCCTCCTCTCTATGAACAACTCCTTAAATCCTAGAAGACTTTTATTTAATAAAAAAGACTTTTATTTATAATAAAAAGGACTTTTACAAATACTCCCTCCTCCCATCTTATCTATGAATTCTGGAACACTAACCACAAATATAATATAATAAAACCTCTACAAATCAAGACCAAGGTGTCATCTTCCTTGAGTCTTCACGACGCCCAGTTTCAGGTCGATGTTCAGGGTTCAGGACCCTGGACAGCACCCTGGTATCCGGGGAGCTGGTTCAATTTTGAAGGAGATTCGGGTGAATGCCAGGGTTCCAAGTAACACCCCCAATGAAAGAAAACTCAGATTCTAGATGTTCCTCAAAATTCCATTTTATTAGAGATGTCATACTGGCACATCTGGGAAAACCTGAATCTGAACTTTTCAAGGTTTCCCCCACCTAAATGAAAGTTCAAGTCCCTGCCCAACACCCACATGTCCATCACATGATCCAATCAAAGCACCATCCCAACTGGAGATGCCTCCCAGTTCCAACCATCCAAGTGCAGGACAAAATGTCCTTGACTTTCTGAGAAAGGAATGTTATTTTGACTGTATATCACCTGGCTCCATACAATCCCCCCTCCCAGTTTCCCACAGTAGTAAATGTGGCAGTCCTGAAGGCCCAACGAAAAAGATGGCTTCCAGGCCTGACAAAAAGCAGAATTAAAATAATGCCAAAACAATAGGCAAGGTGCCACTACATAGCTGCCTTGCCTTCTTTTATGCAATAATTTCTCCAGCGGTTTGTCTACTAAGCCTTCTTGGTTTCCCAACCTTCCATTCAATCCATGGAAAGCTAACAGGAGGGAACATCTCCCCTTGGGTTTTGCAATACAGTGTGGCTGTTTCCACTAAGGAAATGACCTGCCCTTGAGAAATGTTGGAAAATTCCTCCTTCTGCTGAAGAAATGAAAAAAAAAAATCCTCCGGCTCATTTCTCTGCCCACAATTTTCTTGTAAAATGTCCAAAGGCCATTTATCCCCAGCACTAATTCTTGGGCTAACCTGTTAAATTCTCCTTCTCTCTCTCTCTCTCTCTTTTTTTTTTTCCAAAAAAACCACTGGGTGGAACTATTGGGCTGCTTACGGTCTGCTCAATATGTTCTTTATTAAAACTGCTCCAAATTGAAAAACCATTTGGAATATAGGACTGTCCTTCTCCTCTTGAAATATTGTTCATTTTTCCAGAGGAAAGTGGGGAAGATGGTATGAACCTGACACAGAATAACTAAAAGAGAAGGGAAATCAAAGAGACCTGTCATGGTGCCAGCTCTCTGGGTTCCCATTGAGATCCAGATGGCCCTTACCCCATTGGCATTCTCAAGGAACATAAAAGCCCTGGTTGTTGTCCAGACTTTGTGTTAAGGGGTTACAGAATACTAGAGTTGGAAGGAACCATTTCAGACAAATGGCTCTCCAATCTCTTCTGAAAAATATCCAGCATTGGAGCATCCACAACTTCTGAAGGAAAACTGCTCCATTGGTTGATTGTTCTCACTTTTAGGGAAACTCTCCTTAGTTCTAGATTGCTTCTCTCCTTAATTTGTTGCCATCCATTGCTTCTTGTCCTGCCTTCTAGTGTTTTGGAAAATATATTGCCTCCCCTCTTCCTCATGGCAGACCCTCAAATACTGGAACACTGCTATCATGTCTTTCCTAGTCCTTCTTTTCACTAGACTAAAGGTAAAGGTTCCCCTCGCACATATGTGCTAGTCGTTGCCAACTCTAGGAGGCGGTGCTCATCTCCGTTTCAAAGCCGAAGAGCTAGCGCTGTCCGAAGACATCTCCGTGGTCATGTGGCTGGCATGACTCAATGCCAAAGGCGCATGGAACGCTGTTACCTTCCCACCAAAGGTAGTCCCTATTTTTTCTACTTGCATTTTTACGTGCTTTCGAAACTGCTAGGTTGGCAGAAGCTGGGACAAGTAACGGGAGCTCACCCCATTACACGGCAGCACTAGGGATTCGAACCATCGAACTGCCGACCTTTCGATCGACAAGTTCAGCATCCTAGCCCCAGAGCCACCACGTCCCTAGACGTTCACTAGACTAGACACATCCAATTCTTGCAACTGTTCATCATGTTTTAGCCTCCAGTACCTAATCATCTTTTTTGCTCTTCTCTGCAACTTCTCTGTGGTTGATGCCCACCTTGCTATATGCTAGTTGTTGGTGTAGTTTTTGAGGTTTCCCAGATTCACCATCTTTCTTCTTTTTCTTGCCCCAATCTGGTTGCGTTGTCTGTTTGCTTCTCTTACATAGCTTTTTAATTGTTTGGTGTTTTGTGAGGCCCCCCCCCCCCCGTGGTTTATAGGTGGGCAGCATCAAGTGGATTCCTCCTCCTCCTCCTCCTCCTCCTCCTCCTCCTCCTCCTCCTCCTCCTCCTCCTCCTCCTCCTCCTCCTTCTTCTCCCCCACCCCCGGATTGGTTGGAATGGAAAAGCTTTTATGATCCAAACTGTTGCTCAAGATTTCCATGTCTTGCAAAGGAAAAATTACTAAAAGGGGTTGTTTCTAATGCAAACAGCTTACCTGTTGCTACAGAGAACAAGCTCTCATCCAAATTGGTGTTAAACGGGGCAACACCAAGGTGATCCTTTTAGAGAAATATTTGGCCATGTGACAGAAAAACAATTATGTAGACATTCTAAACTCACATCCTGCCCTCCCAGTTTTCCAAATATAATAACTCTTTTTGAATTCTACCTGCTTATTCCCAATGTGGAAAGACAGATTTAGCTCCTAATGGAGGAGTAAGCCATGGAAATATCCTGAAATGCACTTTTCTCAAGAACATAAACTATCCCTAATGTAAATGAAAAAGAAAAACACTGTATAAATTACTTAAAATTACTATTCCAAGTTACATTTATAGCTTACACTGCAGGAATTAGAAATTATCCCTACAGAAATCGGTATAGCATCTCGTAACTTTCTTTTCTTGCATAGATATTTTATTATTAAAAAGGTTTTCAACAGAATAAAAACACTATAAAGCTTGAACTATAGAAAAAAAAGAATAGGGGAAAGTAATAAGGAAGTAAAAGAAAGAAAATGAAAGAAATAGAGAAGAAAGAAAAAGGAATAAGATGGGATGGATGGCTACTAATCTTGTTAACAGCAGTTTTAAGTACATTTATCTGTTACTGTCTCTGTTTTAAGGTTACATTTTAATTTTCTTCTTTCCATAATCTGCCCTTTATAATCATCACACTCATAAATCACCAGTTCATTTTTTTTTTTAGCAAAAAAAAGTCTATAAGTGGTTTCCAGTCACTAATAAATGTAGTCACTGATCTTTCTCTAAGCAAACAAATTAATTTTGCCATCTCTGCTAGTTCTATCATCTTCACCAAAATCTAGAATAGAATAAAACAACAGAGTTGGAAGGGACCTTGGAGGTTTTCTAGTCCAATCACTTGCTTATGCCGGAAACCTTACACCATTTCAGGCAATGGTTATCCAACATCTTCTTAAAAATGTCCAGTGTTGGAGCATTCACAACTTCTGGAGGCAAGTTTTCTCACTGATTAATTGTTCTAACTGTCAGGAAATTTCTCCTTAGTTCTAAGTTGCTTTTCTCTTGATTAGTTTCCACCCATTGCTTCTTGTTCTACCCTCAGGTGCTTTGGAGAATAGTTTGACTCCCTCTTCTTTGGGGCAGCCCCTGAGATATTGGAACACTGCTATCATGTCTCCCCTAGTCTTTCTTTTCACCAGACTAGAATTACCCAGTTCCAGCAACTGTTCTTCATATGTTTTAGCTTCCAGTCCCCTAATCATCTTTGTTGCTCTTTTCTGCACTCTTTCTAGAGTTTCCACATCTTTTTTACATTGTGGCGACCAAAACTGGATGCAGTATTACAAGTGTGGCCTTACCAAGGCATTATAAAGTGGTATTAACACTTCATGTGATCTTGATTCTATCCCTCTGTTTATGCAGCCAAGAATTCTGTTGGCTTTTTTGGTAGCTGCTGCACACAATGCTGGCTCATATCTAAATGGTTGTCCACTAAGACTCTAAGATCCCTCTCACAATTACTACTATTGAGCAAGGTACCACATATACGATACCTGTGCATTTTGTTTTTCTTGCCTAAATGTAGAACCTTATTTTTTTCACCATTGAGTTCCATTTTGTTAGATAGCATCCAATGTTCAAATCTGTCAAGATCCTTCTGTATCTTGAACCTGTCTTCTGGAGTGTTGGCTATTCCTGCCAGCTTAGTAAACGTCTAAGGATTATTCTATCAGCTTTTCTTCTTCTTCTTCTTTTTTAGCTCAGATTTTTGTTCTGAATTGTTACATCACTTTAAAGCAGTTGCTGCACTATTAAATTGGTGTGGTCAGTATGTTTGAATTGGACAGGCAGGTCCTAAGTGGTAGACAAACAACCTTCTCGTACTCTTTGAACCTTTTTCAGAGATGTTGCCAAATTTCCCTGCTGTAAAGACCCAGAATTGTCAATTTTGAGAAGGAAAGTACCTGAAAACTGTGCAATTACCATAGGTGAGAAGGACGGAAAGAAGGAAAGAAGGAACAAAGGAACAAAGGAAGGGAGGAAGGGAGGAACAAAGGAAGGGAGGGAGGGAGGGAGGGAGGAAAGAAGGAAGGAAGGTTATCTACCCCAAAAAGGTCATTGTTCCTCTTCCAAAGAGATTTGGAAGATTCAAAACAAAGCCTGACAATAGAGCCTAGCCTATCTAGGTGGCTCAGTAGCTAAGACACTGAGCTTGTCGATCAGAAAGGCTGGCAGTTCGGCGGTTCGAATCCCTAGTACCGGTCTCCTGCGTGAGCAGGGGGTTGGACTAGATGACCTGTTACTGTTACTGTTAGGCCTCCTGCTCAAGCAGGAGCTTGGACTAGATAGAAGAAACCCCCCCCCCCCAAGGTCCCTTCCAACTCTGCTCTTCTGCTAATTCTTCCATTACGTCCACTGATTGGAATCGCACAAAACGTCATCAGCAAAAGGCCCTCTTCGTCCATTTATGAATGCAGCCTGCATGAAACCTCACAAGTTTGCTCTGACTCACAGGGCTGGAGAAGATGTCCTGGAAACCCCAGTATGCTGAGTCAGATGATGGTGTTGTCGTTGTTTGTTTTTTTTCTTGTTCAGAGTAAGTCACATCAGCTTCAGAATATATTGCCTCTGTCTTCCTTCCCAATCCCTAGACATTCTGACTCCTCTCTTGATGGGTTACCCTGAGAAACAAGGCGGCATCTGCCAAAACTCACACTTTGCATAACATTTTGTACCTTATAAGGTGTTTTTGCACTGAGATGCAACCTGTGCATATTTCCACATTGGGAGTGGAGGGGGGGGGAGGAGGAAGGGGGAACCCTCCTCCTCCTTATGTTTCCTTCTGCTTTGATTCTTCCCACCCACCGTGGAGAACTGGCAATTCACCAGCTTCCAACTTGCTGAAAGATGTATCCCAAACCTTTATTTCCTACAATTTGCCGAAGAGCGTTGAAAGCATGAATAATCCTACTTTATAAAAGGGAACATTTTGCATTTCCCTTCTGGTTCAGTTTGACTCCTGGTGATTAAACGGGCACATCCATGTAATTTTCATGGTAGCAATTTGGAAATGGTTCACCACTATTTTTATTTTATTTTATTTATTTATTTTATTTTATTTCGTCAAGCATGTATTTTATGACACACAAGTGTAAACATAATTATAAATACATGTAAAGAATAGAATAGAGTAGAATAGAGTAGAATAGAATAGAATAGAATAGAATAGAATAGAATAGAATAGAATAGAATAGAATATTGGAATGAAGAATAGAATAGAATAGAATAGAATAGAATAGAATAGAATATTGGAATGAAGAATAGAATAGAATAGAATAGAATAGAATAGAATAGAATAGAATAGAATAGAATAGAATAGAATAGGAATAGAACAGAACAGAACAGAACAGAACAGAACAGGAATAGAATAGGAATAGGAATAGGAATAGGAATAGAATAGAATAGAATAGAATAGAATAGAATAGAATAGAATAGAATAGAATAGAATAGAATAGAATAGAATAGAACAGAATAGATTTTTTTATTGGCCAAGTGTGATTAGACACACAAGGAATTTTTCTTGGTGCATACGCTCTCAGTGTACATAAAAGAAAAGATACGTTCATCAAGAATTCTAGGTACAACACTTAATGATAGTCTTAGGGTACAAATAAGCAATCAGGAAACAATATAGAATAGAATAGAATTTTATTGGCCAAGTGTGATTGGACACACAAGGAATTTGTCTTGGTGCATATGCTCTCAGTGTACATAAAAGAAAAGATACGTTCATCAAGGTACAACATTTACAACACAATTGATGATCAATATATCAATATAAATTGTAAGGATACAACCAACGAAGTTATAGTCATACAGTCATAAGTGGGAGGAGATGGGTGATGGGAACGATGAGAAGATTAATAGTAGTGCAGATTTAGTAAATAGTTTGATGGTGTTGTAGGAATTATTTGTTTAGCAGAGTGATAGCGTTTGGGGAAAAACTGTTCTTGTGTCTTGTTGTTCTGGTGTCCAGTGCTCTATAGTGTCGTTTTGAGGGTAGGAGTTGAAACAGTTTATGTCCAGGATGTGAGGGGTCTGTAAATATTTTCACAGCTCTCTTTTTGACTCATGCAGTATATAGGTCCTCGATGGATATGAATAAAAGAAAATATTAGGACAGGGATGGTAGGCACACTGGTGTGCTTATGCACGCCCCTGTTAGGAATGGGGTGAGGTCTGCAGTAGACAGTCTAAGGTTAAAGTTTTGGGGATTTGGGGAAGAAACCACAGAGTCAGGTAGTACATTCCAGGCATTGACAACTCTGTTACTACTGCCTTTTGAGAGTTGCTTAAAACTTCTCAGTCTAGTTACAGCCTCTGTGATTTCCCAATGCCAGGTTTTTTTAAAACAAAAAACAAAAGACAAATGTAAAACAAAATTTTAATCGTGATATATATGTAAGCCAAGATATTCTAAAGGAAAGATATAGCAGGATTTCAACATTATCCTCTTATGGTCACCTAGCAAAATAGATACTTAATCATCTTTTATGTTATAAAGAAGCCATACAATAGTATTCATTTAAAACCCATTTTTAACAACACAAAATAATGGGAGATTTATTCCTGAGGGTAGGAATTAAACAATGGCTCTAATGGGATTAATCTTTTTTTCCCCAAGATGCTTGATTTCTCCCCATTGAAAAACTATCAAATATAGCAGAAGGGGTTCAGAATAATTTCTATTTCAAATGGGAAATTTAATTTTCAAATAGGGGAATGGGAAAATAATTTCGGGACAGGATTTCAACTATCGGGTTGAAGCGCTTTATGTACTCTTATCAAGTTTAAGAGTCTTATTAGCAATGAAAGGAAATGCTCACATTCGTTCTGCAGTATATGATGATGAAGATAATTTGCAGTAAATGGGGAAATTAGATTGCAAGGTGACATTATAATTCCGTCCATTTATCTGAACTGAAGCACCTGAAGATTCGGTAAATATCCTTTAATCTATGTTAAACTATGAACTTGAATTTGATAAATCTGTCACAAAACCTTAGGTATTGCTTAGGTCATTGTATAAAAGGCCACAAGATGGTGGTGGTGGTGGTGATAGAATAGAATAGAATAGAATAGAATAGAATAGAATAGAATAGAATAGAATAGAATAGAATAGAATAGAAGAGTTGAAAGGGACCTTGGAGGTCTTCTAGTCCAACCCCCTGCTTAGGCAGGAAACCCTATACCACTTCAGACAAATGGTTATCCAACATCTTCTTAAAAACTTTCAATGTTGGAGCATTTACAACTTCTGGAGGCAAGTTGTCCCACTGATAAATTGTTCTCACTGTCAGGAAATTTCTCCTTAGTCCTAAATTGCTTCTTTCCTTGATTAGTTTCCACCCATTGCTTCTTGTGTGCTTCTCAGGTGCTTTGGAGAATAGCTTGACTCCCTCTTCTTTGTGGCAGCCCCTGAGATATTGGAAGACTGCTATCATGTCACCCCTAGTCCTTCTTTTCATTAGACTAGACATACCCAGTTCCTGCAACCGTTCTTCCTATGTTTTAGCCTCCAGTCCCCTAATCATCTTTGTTGCTCTTCTCTGAACTCTTTCTAGGGTCTCCACATCTTTTTTACATTGTGGCAACCAAAACTGAATGCAGTATTCCAAATGTGGCCTTACCAAGGCATTATAAAGTGGTATTAACACTTCACGTAATCTTGATGATGATGATGATGATGATGATGATGATGATGATGATGATGATGATGGTGATGATGCAAAAGAATGAAAGGGGGTGTAATAATAATAGTCCAGGGGGCACAATGGTTCAGGGATTAAAGAAACTAAGCTTGTCAGATGGCGTGCTAACAGCCTGGGTTCAAGACTCGAGCTCTGCACAATGGAGTGAGTCTCCCGTTATTGGCCTCAGCTCCTGCACACCCAGCAGTTCAAAAGCATGCCAATAAGAGTGGATAAATAAGTACCACTTCAGTAGGATGTTAACGGCATTTTGAGTGCTTTTGGCATATAGCCATGCTGTCCACATGAGCACAGAAATTGTCTTCAGATAATGTTGGCTTCCTTGGCCAAGAAACACAGATGAGCACCGTGCCCTAGAATTGGGCATGTCTGACAGGAAAATCTTTATCCTTAATAATACCCCTAAAAAAATGTATATTTGATTATTCATGTTTGATTATTCATGCTCTCGTTACCTCTCGCCTGGACTACTGCAATGCTCTCTACATGGGGCTCCCCTTGAATTTTTATTTATTTATTTATTTTATTCAATTTTTATACTGCCCCTCTCCCGAAGGACTCAGGGCGGTGTACAGCCAAGTAAAAAATCACAGTATAAATATTAAAATATTAAATTAAAACAAACATATTATAAGGTGGCCAACTTTAAAACCATTTAAAACATTAAAATATAAATAACCCCAATAAAATTTTAGGCCAGTCCCGCTTGAATAAATAGGTGAGACTTCAGCTAGTCCAGAATGCGGCTGCACGGGTTATTGAGGGAGCGGTTCGGAGCTCTCACGTAACACCTATCCTGCGCAGACTGCACTGGCTACCTGTTGTTTTCCGGGTGCGCTTCAAGGTATTGGTTACCACCTTTAAAGCGCTCCATGGCTTAGGACCAGGCTACCTACGGGACCGTCTACTGCCGGCCTCTATCTCCCATCGTCCGGTATGCTCCCACAGAGAGGGACTCCTCAGGGTGCCGTCAGCCAAACAGTGTCGACTGGTGGCCCCCAGGGGGAGGGCCTTCTCTGTGGGGGCTCCTATCCTGTGGAACGAACTTCCCCTCGGGCTTCGACAACTACCTGACCTTAGGACCTTTCGCCGCAAACTTAAAACCTATTTATTTCATATGGCTGGACTGGCCTGATTTTAATTTTAAATTTTAATTGAATTGTGATGGGTTTTAAATGTCTGTAATTTTATGGGGTGTAATGTCATTTTAAATTTTCTGGCAAATTTGAATCAGTTTTTTAAGGGTTGTTTTAATTATTGTGTATGTTTGTTTGTATTTTATTTTCCTGTTCACTGCCCTGAGTCCTTCGGGAGAAGGGCGGTATACAAATTAAAACATTATTATTATTATTACTATTATTATTACTATTATTATTATTATTATTATTATTATTATTATTATTATTATTATTATTATTATTATTATTATTATTACTGCAGCTAGAATTGTATTTGCACAAAATTGGAAAAGTGAAGAGATTCTTACAGATGAAAATGTGATTAAGAAAATATTAGAATGTGCAGAAATGAATAGATTAACACTTGCAATTAAAGGAAAGGAAGAATCTGATTATTATAATATATGGAAGTTATTTTATCAATGGTTAGAGAATAAATAAGAAAGCAATGTATTATAAAGTTAAATAAGTTAAGAAGAGAAACGTTATAACATAAGAGGTATGTGAAGTATTAGTAGTAATAATTAGTAGTAATAATTAGTAGTAATAATAATTAGTAGTAATAATAATTAGTAGTAATAATGGACATTACCTTGTAGATGACCCTCACCCTGTCAAAGACCTGGGAGTTTTCATATCAAACAATTAAGTGTCAAAGCCCACTGCAACTACATTGCCAAAAAGGCTTTAAGAGTTGTAAACTTAATCTTGCGTAGCTTCTTCTCCAAAAGATTACACTACTAACCAGAGCATACAAAACATTTGCTAGACCAATGTTTAACGGGATGGGGGTCGTCTGTAAGGTAATGTCCATCTAGTATATACTTAGTGTTTGGGTTCTTTTTTCCTATATGTAAGACTGAGCATTTGCTGGTTGAGATTTAGAGCTGCCAAGTTTTAGACCAAGCGGTTAGATGATCAAAGTCACTACCTGACTCTGTGGTCTCTTCCCAAAATCCTTAAAGCTTTAACCAAAAACTATCTACTATTGACCTCACCCCATTTCTAAGATGTCTGTAAGGGGCATGCATAAGAGCACCAGGGTGCCTACCATTCCTGTCCTAATGTTCCCTTTGATTGTATCCAATTCGATATGGTTATATCATGCTTATACTTATATGTACTGTTGTGTTTGACAAAATAAATAAATAAAAATAAATAAATAATATTAGAATAGATATAAATAATGAATATGGTGGTAAGTTTTAACTGTTATGACACAAAAAATTTGTACCCAGACAACACACTTTTTAATGAAAGATGAAATGTTTGTATTAAAAGAAAATAAAATAAAGCAAAGCTGGCTGGGGAATTCTGGGAGTTGAAGTCCACAAGTCTTAAAGTTGCCAAGGTTGGAGACCCCTGGCGTAGACTATAGCAAAACTGATGAAGTTTCTAAATGTTGGGCATGTATTTACACAAGAGGTTTTTTTACCTAGCTACAATCACCTCTGCTTCTCTAATCTCTGAAGAAAGATTATCCTGATGCAAATTTAAAGGATCTGTTGCTTGGCCAAAAGGGGCTGAAGCATTTAAGTCCAGAACAAGATAAGATTCAGACATGGATCAAGCAGATCCCTTCCTGATTCACAGAAGGGGGGTGGAAAGGTGTAGCAAAATGAGACTTGCAAAATACTATTGTTATAATCTCGATAAAAATAGTTTTAATCTTCCTGTAGACATGATTGCCTGGTCTGGGTCTAGCTAGGGTCTAGTGGGGTTGACACTCTAACATTTTACATTATCCTTACACATGGCACAACATTGGTTGTGTGGATGATTCGGAATTCTGGATCTATAAATCCAATTCAATTTCAGATATTTTAGCACGAACGGATCTTATCTTGGGATTCAATTGAATTGTGGGAAGCCAGGGAGGATAAATCGAAGAACATGCTATTCTTCCATGAACACACATACACACAAACACCCCCCCACTCTCTCTCTATCTATCTATAGATATAGATATAAATATAGATCTATCTATCTTTCTATCTATCATCTATCTATCTATCTATCTAAATCTATCTATCTATCAACATATATATTTTACAGTTTACAATTTACAGTTACAGAGAATTGACCTTGATTGAGATAAACCAGGTCTGCTACCAGAGGAACAAGGGGAATTTTCTTGGCTTAAATCCAAAACAAGAAGAAGGTAGGCACAAAAGACTCCAGCAGACCACCACCCTAATTCACATGGTGTGTAGGGGAGGGGAGGAATAAATCACACTTGCAATACCCTGTTAACCCAGCCCATAGTAATAAAAGCAGTTCTAGTTTTCTTGTGAAGTTGATTTCTTGGTTTGGTCTACCTGGTGAAGGCTGAGGTCAGTTAGGAAGTTGAATGAGAATTGGTGGCATAAACTTCAGAAATGTTGTTGTTGTTGTTGTTGTTTTCCATGGTTCTGCTATGGAGCTCATCCAGAATTCCATGATGGAAGAAAAATATCATGTCTTAAATAAAATAAAATCCAAAGGAGGTATGTTCCCGGTTAAAAGATACTTTGTGTCCTTGGCTTATCTTTGATATCTGTTGAACAAACTTCTTTTTCTTTTCTTTTTTCCATCACCCCTTCCTTTCCCAGGTCCCAGATGTGACCATCCATTCATACCTTTGGTAGCCGATACTATACTTCTCACCTCCCGTTTCCAGTTCCTACAGTTCTCAAAGGGCCCACAGAAAGAAGCCCTGTGAATTGACCACTGAATGCATTCCTACAAAGCATCTATTCATAGCTTGGTTTTTTTTTAAAAAAAAAATTATACCAACTCCATGACAGAGCAGTGAAATAGTTCTTTATATACCAGCTTGGGTTTAAAAGGTCATTATAATTAAGCTTCTGCCCCCTATAGATTACTCCTGCCTGCTCCTTTAAGTTACAAGAATTTCTCTGGGTTGCTAGAAATATGCAGATGGAAAAGACGAAGCATCATGAATTGTGATGACCTTGCACCAAAATCTGTCTTCCAGATTCCTGAAAATGTTCCGTCTCTGTCAAGTTTGGGTAATAAAATCTCTGCAAAATGTCTATGGAGATTCTCAGTCATCCAGGTCACGGTTGTCCCAAAGGTGTTTTTCAAGAGACAACTGGACTTTTATTGCTTTTCGTTGAAGACGTTTCATTTCTCATCCAAGTAGCTTCTTCAGTTGTGACTGAATGATTGTTGTGTCTGCGCCCCCCGAGCCGGGCCTGCTGCCAGAAAGTGACTTGGACAGTGAGGGGGAAGGGCCGTCAGGACTTACCTCAGGAGCACCGGCTTGCCTGGCTCAGCTCCAGGAGCCAGAAACAGGCCAGGTGGAAGAGATAACGAGGCCTCCATCCCCTGACTCTCCCCCACCCAGGCCACGCCTGCAGACCCAGATGACGGCAATCAGGCTTGGTTTTGCAGGCAGGAGAGGAGGGAACAACAGAAGCAAGGGTGGGGCAGGCCTAGGAAGTGCTGAGTCATGAAGCCAAACCCCAAAGGATATAAAAGGCAACGAGAGCTGCTGTGTCTCTTTGTAACAGGCAAATCCACTGATTAAGAGCTGAAATTTGTTTCTGGGTGACTCACCAGCGTCGTGGAAGATAATGGAGGCTCTTGGCAGACGCTGGCTATTCTGCTGCCAGAGCTGATAGTGCCGGCTAATTAAGCCATCATTCGGACGGAGGCAAGGGAGGACAGAACAATGATGGAGGGTGGAAGGATTTGTATTCCTTGCAGTCATCTGGTCACTCTGCAGAAGGAGTGCTAATGACCGGATGATTGCAAGGAATGTAAATCTTCCACCAGGGGTGAAATGCTCCTGGTTCGGTCCAGTTTGCCCAAAACAGTATTAAAAAAGGCTACTGGTTCGCTGAACTGGTAGTAAAAAAATGTAAAAAATAAAAAAAAAAGTTCCGACGATCACATGTGGTGTGCGATTGTCAGAGCCTTTTTTTTTTACTTTTAAAAGCATTTTTTATAACCTATTCACCAGAATAGGTTGTAAAAAAATGCTTTTAAAAGTTTAAAAAAAGATCGTGCGCCACAGCTGATCAGACACACACCCCGCGCGCTGTTTACTTACTCCATACCTCCTTTTGGCGTGGCGTGCATTTGGTGCATGGTGTGCACTGTGCATGTGCTCCTGCAGCGCGTGTTTAGCGCGCATCGTGCATGCGCAACCAGCGAACCAGTGGTAACCCAGTTCAGATTTTACCACTGTCCTCCACCATTCATTCACCGCTTTGGATGTCTTCAATGAAAAACAGCAAAAGTCCAGTTGCCTTTTGAAAAAGCACCTTTGGGAGAAACATCTGCAAGAAAATAACCAAGTTCAGAGAGTTCCAAGGACACCTCATTTCAACCCTGAGCTAGAAATATTCTCCTTTATCGGCAATCATCTATCTCAGGCCCTTGATCATGAATTCCAGATTTTGTGGACAAGCAACAGGAATACAAACTGTGGCCAGAAAAATATAGTTTAGCTACAGTTTCCCATAGTGCCTACAGAATGAATGATGTCAAAGAGAATGCAAAGCCATGTCGAGATTCAACTCAACTGATACTATGTGATGTCTCGGACAAAGAAAGGGAAAACAAGCAGCACTGATGGACACTGTTAAGGTGACGGGTCCTGATGTTGATTCTGGAAGCGGATCAGCAGAGAAATTTTCCCTGTCAATATCTGTTAAAAACTTGCAATTATAGATGGGGCTTTTTTCGGCTGTAATGAAAAGCACATCTGTTGCATCCAATAGCACAGTGAGGGAAGTCAGGAGAAGGAAATTGTTTCATCAACCCAGAATAAGTCTGTTAGCGGAGGAAATGGATATTTCAGCAGAGGCATACACAAAATGGAAGGGACGGGATGGCTCAGGGGCTAAGACGCTGAGCTTGTCGATCGAAAGGTTGGAAGTTCAGCGGTTCGAATAGGTAGGTAGGTAGGTAGGTAGGTAGGTAGGTAGGTAGGTAGGTAGGTAGATAGATAGATAGATAGATAGATAGATAGATGGATGGATGGATGGATGGATGGATGGATGGATGGATGGATGGATGGATGGACGGACAGATAGATATAACATCCCAGCTGTTACAGTTGGCCAAAGCATTCTCCTATGGATTGCATCACTAATAGATATTTGTTCTATATTGGGTTGTTAAATAGTTATTTTTGAAGTTTGGATTTGCAGGCTTTAAAGAGATCTTGGCTTCCCGTGGAGACACCCTCTCTGCTGAAGGAAATGGAGCCTTGGGAGACCATCCTTGAATGTAGAGAGGCTTACGAAGCAGAAACTGCTTCCTTGGAGAAGAGAACTGTTTTACCAGACCAAACTGAATGGAAAGAAAACCATTTTATCAAATATATTTATAAGGGTGTGGTGAAGACAACTCTTTTTTAGATGATGGGAAGAAGGAAGGGTGCACCTTCTTCAACAAAGGGGCAATTGAGAGATGCACAGAATTATCAGAGGAACTGGGGTAGGCATGGCCTTTCATTGAACTGGGAAGTACTATCTAATGGTTAATGTATATATATATGTTTTCGGAGGTTTTTGTGGGTGTTTGTATGTAGGTCTTTGGTTATTCGGGTATTCTCCCACGTAAAATTGGAAGTATCTTGGTGACGTTTCGATGAAGTCTCATTCGTCATCTTCAGGCTGGTGTTTACTGCTTCATGCTCCTAGAAACATTGCTCCTAGAAGCACGAAGCAGTAAACACCAGCCTGAAACGTCGCCAAGACACTTCCAATTCTACGTGGGAGAAAACCCGAATAACCAAAGACCTACATACATGTGTGTGTGTGTGTGTGTGTGTGTGTGTGTGTGTGAGTGCACATGTGTGTTTAGCTTCTTATTGTAGGGAGACGTGAAAAAGCATTCTGTTCAAATCTGACATTTCGCTGTGGACATTCAGTAATTTCACCTGGAACAGTTCAAGGATGAGTAGGCAGGATGATGAAGAAGTGGTCTAACCTTATCTACCTCCATGGCAACTGAGACACTACAACTTGTTGAGAACTTCTTTCTGCTACCATCAGAAAATTATGTTTTGGGCTGGACTTAACCAGGAATCATTCTGCCCAGGCTCTTTGAAACCTGAAAGAAAATGCCAGCAAACTCTTAATATTAAATGTTGGTTGTTTCTACAAAATTGCAACCAAGGAGATCTGCAAGGGAGAGTAAAAAAAAAAAAAAGTCAAGATGGCAGCCACAATGGACCACGTTCCTTTTTTCACAAATATCTCATGTCTTAAAGCAGGGGTCTCCAACCTTGGTCCCTTTAAGACTTGTGGACTTCAACTCCCAGAGTCCCTCAGCCAGCAGAGCTGACTGAGGAACTCTGGGAATTGAAGTCCACAAGTCTTAAAGGGACCAAGGTTGGAGACCCCTGTCTTAATGAGATGGGGCTGCAACTACAGCTGTGTAGTTGCAGGTTCTTGTCTTGACCTTTTGTCCTCACCTCCCACCATGGGTGCCCACTGCCTTAAAGCGAGTTTCAGTTGGAGTGGTGCAGTGCCTTTAGTGAACTATCTCTGCCTAAAGCTCTGAAATTTGAGGGGAGGCAATAAACCAGGTTGGGTTCATAGTGAAAGGGATTAAACCTGTATCCAAGAGAAGGTTTCTTGGGTCTTCAAGAGAAAAGCAATCAGAGAAGAACTCCTAGAGCCATGATGGCGAACCTATGGCCTTATAAACCATATCTGTGGGCACGCAAACATTGCCCTAGCTCAATTCCAGCATGCATATATGTACCGACTGCCTGATTTTCGGGCCTTCAAGGCCCACCGGAAGTTGGGAAACGGGCCTCTGGAGGGGCCTCTGGGGGTAGGGAAGGCTGTTTTTGCCCTCCAAAAAAGGCTCTTGAGCCTGGGAAGGGCGAAAAATGGGCCTACTGGGCCCACTGGGCCATTGCGTGCCAAAAGCAGAGGGGGGGTCACACGGGGGGAGGGCGCATTGAATGATGGGTGTGGGCACGCGCATGACCCCCTGCGCTCACCCCGCTTTTGGCACGCGATGGCAAAAAGGTTAGCCATCAGTGTTCTAGAGAATATTCCTCCTGTGTGTTCTGACCTAGGCTTCCCCAAAAAGCACGAAGCAGAATCCTGGTCCCGACAAAACCCCTTTTATTAAAGGAAGGTGAATGAATTCCTCTCATTCACCTTCAGCAAAGGCCTGGCAACCAGTCTTGCAAAGGTGAATTTATGACCACAGACCTTATCTAGCTTGGAAAGCTGCCATGTAAATATTTTCCAAACACAAGTGCTGTGCAAGGAAAGGCTTGGCACAGAGTCTCGGAGATTCACGGACAGATCTTCACACTCCTGTATCGAATGACTGAACGGATGAATTGTTTCCTGCAAAAGTCTACTCCCCTTTCGTTCCTGTTTTATTTCCTATAGGAGGGGCCATTCATCATCCACCTGTGGCCTTACTCCCAAGTTGACCCTTGTTCTTTAGCTGTTCCCTTCGTCTGGCAACTCTGTGCATGCCCACACTGGGAACAGGTTCCAGCTGTTCATCTGCCTCACTGATGTCCGATTCCAAAGGCAGCTGATAACTGGCATCCGGCCCTGGCCCCCTCTGTGCCTCTGACGCAGAGCCCTCATCAGAGCCTTCCCCAGACTCCAGGATTGGCCCATGTTCCTCCCCAACCTCCTCACTGTCCGAATCTGCTACCAGCTCCGCTGGCTGCTGGCGGGCCGCAACTCTGAGTTCTATACGGATGGCAGAGCCTCTGACCACCTTCCTTTGGAAGCTATCCATGGATACCTCGGGTGCATCCAGAGTGCTGCTCCTGGCCTTTTTTGGCACTCCAAGAACAGAGCCACGCAGTTTGAATAGTAAGACTCTGTAACTTCTCAAAAGTCTTCCAAAGAGTGTCTTGTTCGGTGAAGAAATGAAACAGTGTTCCTCCAGCGCCAGTCTCTCAGGCTTTTTCCCGCAAATGTGTGATTATGTCATGCCCTCTGTGAGATGAGGCATGTACCCTTAATGTTAAAGAAGCTTCATCTATGCCAGCCTCCTCTTGCAAGGTCAGTGCGAGTAGCATATGATGTTACACTTCGTGAATTGCTGAATGTATATTTGTAAATCTATGTATCTCTGTCTCTCCCACTGCCTTGGAAGAGGTTTTCTTCCAGGCTGACCTGGAAGTGTATGTACAACCCAAAGAGATTAAAAACAATCCACTGCTAAATCTATTTCAACAGTCATAAAAGCCTCATGTTTTTTCCATTTTGGGGGTACGAGAAGGAGTGGTCTAAGCTTCCTCTTTTCATAGTGTTTTGTTTATAAATAGGAAAGGTTGGTGTTTTTTTTGTTTGTTTTTTGGTAAACATCAGAAATCCTATAAACATACTAAAGCCAATAAATTCTGATAAACAACTTGATTTTTATTCCCAACTCAAGGAACTGACCTCTTTTATTCCCTCATACATAATTGTTCAGAGTCAGTTGAAGTCAGGCGGGGTCCAAATTAAAATAAGTAAATGAAATATTTAGAGTGTTTTTAATCACTTGTTCTTCCTGATACTGACCGGCGGAGAGTGGGGATTTGAAGGAAGTTCTATAATGTATTGAAGGCAAATACATTCAATGTCACAGCTACTAAGATTGTTGGCTGAGCAGATACAAAAATAGCCAGGGAAATGATTGAAGCCTGGGAAACGGGCCCCTTGTCAATCAACTGGAGTGCTGATTTACCACCAGCTAATCAGATACTTAGGAGCCAATCACCAGCAATCAACACACCAATTAGCCAATAGGAAGGCACCACATAAATACGACTCATAGAATAGCCCAAAGCACCTATTCCGGTAGGGAGAAATTCCTGAAGATGGTGTCCAGCAGGAATCCAAAAGTTCGGAAGAGTAAACCTCAGGTCCCAGTGATTGTCCCAGATTCGATTTTGCAATTGAATATTCTTCAGATTGGACCATAAGGAAGGCTGAGTGCCAAAGAATTGAGGCCTTTAAACTTTGGTGCTGGAGAAGACTCTTGCGAGTCCCTTGGACTGCAAGGCGATCAAACCCAGTCAGTCCTAGAGGAGATCAACCCTGACTGCTCTTTAGAAGGCCAGATCCTGAAGAGGAAACTCAAGTACTTTGGCCACCTAATGAGAAGGAAGGACTCCCTGGAGAAGAGCCTCATGCTGGGAACAATTAAGGGCAAAAGAAGAAGGGGACGACAAAGAACAAGGTAGCTGGATGGAGTCACTGAAGTAGTCGGCATGAGCTTAAATGTTCTCCTGGGGATGGTAGAGGACAGGAAAGCCTGGAGGAACACTGTCCATGGGGTTGCAATGGCTCTGACACAACTTCACAACTAACAATAATTCTTTGGATTCACCAGCATGGGTTAGAAATGACTGTATAATGGCTAAGCACTCTTGATGCAGGTACCAATGTTACATTCAAGACTAATGACTGATTGCTCTCTTTCAGCATCTTTTCATATCCCATCAATCCACTGCCCCACAGATTAGGAATGACCAAACATGCTCAGGAGGCATAGAATTCAGGGTGCTGGGAAGATGGAGGAAATGAAACCATTCTAAACTGCTCCCACTTTAGGGCAAGTAAATAATTGTATACGGTGGAGTATCTGAAGTCTCAAACTATGACCTACACACATTGGGCTCTGTATTACCCTAATAGTGGCCTGTATTAATAAAGTATTGAGGATCTTCCCCTTATTTTAATGGTCAATGAAAGCCAGTTTGGACTAATGACTAGAAACTGGAAAGTCTAGTCCTGCCTTAGGCATGAAAGCTGGCTGGGTGACTTTGAGCCAATCACCAGGAGACAGTAAATTGTAGTTCCGCCTTAGGCATGAAAGCCAGCTGGATGAACTTGGGCCAGTCATTCTCTCTTAACCCAATGATACAGTTCTACAGAGGAATTGTTGAGTCTGTCATCTGCACCTCTATAACTGTCCGATTTGATTCTGCAACCCAACAAGACAGAGACAGACTTCAGAGGATCATTAGAAGTGCAGAAAAAACAATGGCTACCAATCTGCTTTCCATTGAGGACCTGTATACTGCACGAGTCAAAAAGAGGGCTGTGAAAATATTTACAGACCCCTCACATCCTGGACATAAACTGTTTCAACTCCTACCCTCAAAACGACGCTATAGAGCACTGTACATCAGAAAAACTAGACACAAGGACAGTTTTTTCCCAAACGCCATCACTTTGCTAAACAAATAATTTCCTCAACACAGTCAAACTATATACTAAGTCTGCATTATTATTAATCTTCTCATCGTTCCTATCACCCATCTTCTCCCGCTTATGACTGTATGACTGTAACCTTGTTGCTGGTATCCTTAAGATTTATATTGACTGTTTCCCTATGACTATCATTAAGTGTTGTACCTTATGATTCTTGACAAATGTATCTTTTCTTTTATGTACTCCAAGAACATATGCACCAAGACAAATTCCTTGTATGTCCAATTCACACTTGGCCAATAAAGAATTCTATTCTATTCTATTCTATTCTGTTCTGTTCTGTTCTGTTCTGTTCTGTTCTATTCTATTCTATTCACCAGGGTTGTTGTGGGGGAAATAGGAGGATGAAGCTGTATTAGATGTAAACAACTGAAGGCAGCAAACATAAGAATAATAAAAGTGGAGCGTGAATAAAAACATAAAACTAAAAAAAAAATCTAATACAACTTTCTTGTACCGATGAAGGAATATACTTGTAGCTCGAGGTTGAAATAGAGTCTTCGGTGTTCTCTGAGCTTGGTTGTTTTCTTGCAGATGTTTCACTAGCCAAACTAGGTAACATCATCCATCGTACCACCCAAACGAGGATGGAATTACCTAGTTTGGGTAATGAAACATCTGCAAGAAAACGACTAAGCTCAGAGAGCACCAAGACACATGCACCCCACAACTCTCTGTGCATGACTGGGTTAGACTGCCTGCATTAGCCATCCAAGCTCAGAAACAAAACGGAACAGATTATCTGACACATCTGCTCTCTGGGACAACATCCACCTATCCTGTTACAGAATTATCTTTGAAAGA
Organism: Ahaetulla prasina; assembly: GCF_028640845.1. Classification (NCBI taxonomy): domain Eukaryota; kingdom Metazoa; phylum Chordata; class Lepidosauria; order Squamata; family Colubridae; genus Ahaetulla; species Ahaetulla prasina. The sequence continues at coordinate 13,671,357 of NC_080551.1, forward strand.
CCGCCATATTTTTCTAACTGTTCTTGCTACTATTATTTATTGGATTTTTTTTTTCCCTCTTGCCCATAAGGGAGCTTTCCAGGTGGTGTGATGGATGAACACATTGACAGTTTAGTACGGGTAAAAAAAAAAAAAAAAAAACCCAAAATGTCTTCTGAGGGGAAACATTAGAACTGCCCTGAAAAAAAACACCGTCTGCTTCGTTCAAACCTCTTCCAGCTTCCCTCAGCGTTCTTTTCATTCTACCTTTCACTCAAAGCCATACTTTTGCAGCCACTTGGAACAAAAGGGAGCCTATTGCAAGGGCTGGTTGAAATACAGGGAAACGTACGCTTTCCAGCTCGGCCTGTTTCCACAGCTCCTCAGCCTGAGAATATTCCATAATCACTGCCACGTATGAATCAGGAAGCAAAACGCTGAAGAGAATAAGCAGCTCTGCCCTGTGCAGAGAAGGATGTCCAAACCCCAATGCAACATGATTCATCGCTCATGTTTCTGCTAGGAAAGGCAGCATAAATCCTGCAATGCAGGCAGAATAAGAAAAAGAGACCAGGGAGGGGGGCTCTTTTATTTCCTCATCTTTCGACAGAAGGTCTTGGCCTACATGTTGAACACGCCAAGCCCAAACTGAAATTCTTTGGCCAGTATCTGAATTCCTGGTTCTGATTTCTCAATTGCAGCACCACTAAAACTGCAAAACGTCCAGCTGAAGCTGGTTCCTTTGCACTCTCTGGAGATTGATGAAGAGTTCTTTCTGGGGATTGAGGGGTGGTGGTGGTAGTTGTCATTTTTTTTTTAAAGGCCCCAATATCTAGCAAAGCGAATGTTGCTGAACGTGCTGAGAAATGCTCCATTAATTACTAAGTACCTGCTTTAAATCATTTAATCAACCGAGCTTGGCAAGTGACTCGCTCGGTAAGGGCCAAAGGGATTGAAGCCAAAATAAGGTCATTTGTGGGAAGTAGCAACAGGATTAGGAAAAGCACAGCATTGTGTGTGTGTGTGTGTGAATAGGAGGTATGGCATGCTAAGTGTGTGTGTGTGTGTGTGTGTGTGTGTGTGTGTGTGTGTGTGTGTATCGGGGTGGGTTTCACTTACTTTTGCTACCGCTTCAATCGTGCGTGAACCACATCTGCGTATGCGCAGAAGCTTCTGCGCATGTGAAGATCGTATTTGATGATGTCCAGGGAGGTGGGCGGAGCCTCCCGCGATCGCCGCTACCAGTTCACCTGAACCTGGGTGAACCAGTAGCAACCCACCACTGGTATGTATGTATGTATGTATGTATGTATGTATGTAGGATGCCAATTCTTCCCAGTGGTCGTCGAATATGTTTCACCCTATGAAGTGATTCTGGGTGGCTTACAAGTTATAAAATAAGTAAAAAATAAAACATGATCATGATCATCATATCACCCAATGCATCTCTAGGATGTAAATATAAACTTGGTTAACTTGGAACATTAGAATTTTTTTCAAGGGGAACAACTAACACAGTCTAGTAGCAGAGGTTCTCTTGTATATAATTATTCTAAAAGTTTAAATACGATTTTAAAAATGTATGTTTTTGAACACTGTGAGACTGAATTTGAAAGAGAATTGCTGTAATTGCTAAATGTATGACATATAATTGCTAAAAACATGTCATTGCTAAAAGGAATAAACTTCTGAAATATGAAATGGAAGAAAAAGTGAAAGAATGTGTAGGGAAATGGGAAAAACATTTTGGATACAACATACAATGGTTGAACTACGTGGTTGAAAGGACTGGAATTTACATTATGTTATCACTCTAAAGAGATTTTTCTTTTAAATAAAATGATGTATTATTAGTACATGTCACCAGAAAAATTGTCTTGAATGTATAAAGGCACTCCACATTTCTGTTGAAAATGTGAACAAGATGAAGGGACGTTTTATCATCTTTGGTGGATACGTAAAAAAGAAAACCAGGAAAATGTTGGCTATAAATACATACACTGCTTCAAAAGATGTTCAAGATTGACATACAATTGAAACCAGGGGCTTTTCTTTTGGAAATGGATGGGGAGGAAAAGTCGTGGGACTTTGTATTTGCACATAACAAGCGCAGTGAGATTATTATATGCACAAAAGTGGGAAGACTCAACTTTATCCACCATGGAAGAATGGTTGGTGAAGGGGAAGGGATTTGCAGAGATGGCTAAATTGATTTCTTCGATTAGAGAAAAGTCAATATCTACATTCATTGCTAACTAGAAGCCACTTATGGACTTTTTGCATGAAATTGAAAAAAGTGAGCTTACCGCTTAGGGGTTTGATGATTATAAAAAGAGATAGTAGAAAACAGAAGTTTTTTTGTAGAAGAAGCTACATAGAGCAGGAGTTAATTTTGTATGTGGCAATCAAACTGGTCAGTCCTAGAGGAGATTAACCCTGACTGCTCTTTAGAAGGCCAGATCCTGAAGATGAAACTCAAATACTTTGGCCACTTAATGAGAAGAAAGGACTCACTGGAGAAGAGCCTAATGCTGGGAAAGATTGAGGGCAAAAGAAGAATGGGACGACAGAGAACGAGGTGACTGGATGGAGTCACTGAAGCAGTAGGCATGAGCTTAAATGGACTCCAGAGGATGGTGGAAGACAGGAAGGCCTGGACAAACGTTGTCCATGAGGTCGCGATGGGTTGGACATGACTTCGCAACTAACAACAACAACAATTTTGTATGTAAAGGAAATTGGAAGCTCTTTCTTCTCTTTCTTACTATTTCTTTCTTCTTCTTCTTTTAGATTTCTAGCCTTTTCTTTGTTCTTTTTCTCTTTCCTTCCCCATCTTCCCTTAATAGTAGTCCTTGTTAGTTTTTTTATCTTCTTCTTAAAATCCTTAATAAAATAAAAATAATACATCTCCCTGATTTATACGGTTACCTTGTATGTGTGCCAGAAAGAATAACGAAATAACAACACATAATCTTCCTTCCTTCCTTCCTTCCCTCTTTTCTTCCTTTGTCCATGCCTGCCAACAGACCATGTCACATCTGGTTTTAGTAATAAAGGAGAGAATCCAGCGGCCACATTTTTATGGCCCAGTTAATTTCAATAAATTTCACTAAACATGCTAGTTGTGTGGTTTGAAGCACATGCTCAGAATTCATTGTTAGTAGCCTTAAGTCTGCAGGCTTTTTAACTGTGGTCTTGTCAGATTTTCTTTGATGGAACAAGGGCCTGGCAACTGGAAGCCAAAATTATGCATGATCCATAACCCAAAAAAGCATAATGATTGGGTAAGATTCCATGTTTCTTTCCCCTTGAATCAGCATTCGGTGATTAAAGTTTTCACTTTGGCAATGGATCGAGAAATCCCAAAAGACAGATCGATTCAAAGGAGATAAAATTTTTGCTGAGTCTTATCCAGAGACTCAAAGGATTCATGCCTTGCAAAGTTAGCGCATTTGCATCTTTAAAAGGATTTTTTTTTAAAAAGAAAAGAAAAAAATTCAAAACATTAAGAAACTGAGCTCTCCTGAACTTCAAAGGCTAACATAGTTAACATAATATGCCAATTAAATCAATCCGCTATATATTTAATCTCTATATTTAACCAAAATCCTGTTGGTCAAATGCTGGGAATTTTGACCAGACTGGACCAAGTTAATGGGACATTTGATTTGCTTTTTTTAAAAATAGGCCAACTGCTAATAAAACCTCCTCTTGCAGTCTAAATATAGTTTAAATACATGCAACTTTTATGTGATACTTCCTTACTTTCTGCCAATTCATTTTCTACTCTTCTATCAGTTTGCCAAATCTGGTACTTTAAAGCAGTGCATAAAATGTCGAAAAGAATCAAACCAATAACTGATTATTGAGAGGTATGCCCAACATGAAGAATAGGATGGAGAGAGTATCTATAAAAAGGTTTTCTCGGTCTCTGTAACTTTGGTGATCTCAGACGGCACCCATCCAGTGGTGGTATTCAGCTGGTTATATCCGGTTCTGGTGGCGGCTGCGGGAGGCTCCACCCACCCGCCCAGATGTCATCACGTCCCGTTTTTGACATTGCGCATGCACGGAAGGCTCTGTGCACGTGCGCGCACGCTCACATTTGTGAACCGGTAGCGAAGATAAGTGAATACCACCCCTGCACCCATCTAACCTCAGCATTCCACCTAACCTTGAATAAAATTGTTTTCGCCCACTGGCTTAAGGAAAACAGGTGGGAAGAAAGCCAGATGTCCTTTGGAAGATAATTCCAGAGTCTAGGAAAAGTGACTGCAAACACTTTTTTTCAGTTCCCACCAATGACTACTGAAAATATTGGAAATTTTTCCAGTAGTTTTCCAACTATTGCAATAGTTTTTTCCAGCTATTGGAAAACAGAGCGCTGAAGGTTAACAATAATAAATCTTTCAATGTGTAATAAGCCGCTGGCTCTAACCCTCTCCTTTCTGTGCATTTCTCTTCTGCTTTTTAAACCTCTAGACTTCATTGCATTGGACAAGTTTGAAAGTCTTAGGTGCCACTGAGGTTTTAAAATGATCTGTATAAGCAAGGCCTCTTTATAGCAGGTTGCTGACTAGCAGATTGGCACTATGGCTATGCTAGTGAATGGCTAGTGAGATCTGGGCCACTTGGAAGAGGTGAGCAATACAGCTGAGCAGCAATACATATCCCCAGTCCTTGTCCTCTCTCATTCCAGTGTACTACTCATATTTTGGTTATCCAAAATGGGGTTGGTTATATGAGCCGCATTGGGGCAGTGGTTAGAGTGCAGTACTCTAGCAGGCTACTTCTGCTGATCACCGGCTGCCTGCAGTTTGGCAGATCAAATCTCATCAGGCTCAAGGTTGACTCAGCCTTCCATCCTTCCGAGGTGGGTAAAATGAGGAGCCAGATTGTTGGGGGTCATAGGCTGGCTCTGTAAACCGCTTAGAGAGGGCTGTAAAGCACCATAAAGCGGTATATAAGTCTAAGTGCTATTGCTATTGCTATTATCCCAGAGCATTCCCTGTCCTTGACAGAAAATCATGGTGTATAATTTTTCAGAGGAAGAACAGAAAGGCTGAAGGTATCTAAGATAAAAGTCAGATCTACAATAAAAGGAGAGAGAGACATAGGAAAGAGACGGGGAGAGAGATGGGGAGAGAGAGACAGAGAGAGAGGGAGGGAGGGAGGGAAGGAGTGATCGTATTTAGCATTAGCACTTAGATTATATACTGCTTCACAATGCTTTACAGCCTTCTCTAAGTGGTTTACAGAGTCAGCCTCATGCCACCAACAATCTGGCTCCTCATTTTACCAAGCTCAGAAGGATGGAAGGCTGAATCAACCTTGAGCTGGTCAGGATCGAACTGTTCACAGTAGGCAGAGTTAGCTTGCAAGAGGCCGGTTTAGCTCTGCCTGGTAAGGCCTGTTATTAAGAACACAAAGCCTGCAATTACTGCAGGTTCGAGCCCGGCCCAAGGTTGACTCAGCCTTCCATCCTTCCGAGGTGGGTAAAATGAGGATATTGTTGGACAATAAGTTGACTTTGTAAATATATACAAATAGAATGAGACTATTGCCCTATACATTGTAAGCCGCCCTGAGTCTTCGGAGAAGGGCGGGGTATAAATGTAAACAACAAAAAAACAACAAAACAATAGCACTTAGCCTTATAGTGCCACTTTATAATGCCTTGGTAAGGCCACACTTGGAATATTGCATCCAATTTTGGTCGCCACGATGTAAAAAAGATGTTGAGACTCTAGAAAGAGTGCAGAGAAGAGCAACAAAGATGATTAGGGGACTGGAGGCTAAAACATATGAAGAACAGTTGCAGGAACTCGGTATGTCTAGTTTAATAAAAAGAAGGACTAGGGAAGACATGATAGCAGTGTTCCAATATCTCAGGGATTGCCACAAAGAAGAGGGAGTCGGGCTGTTCTCCAAAGCACTTGAGGGTAGAACAAGAAGCAATGGGTGGAAACTAATCAAGGAAAGAAGCAACTTAGAACTAAGGAGAAATTTCCTGACAGTTAGAACAATTAATAAGTGGAACGACTTGCCTGCAGAAGTTGTGAATGCTCCAACACTGGAAATTTTTAAGAAAATGTTGGATAACCATCTGACTGAGATGGTGTAGGGTTTCCTGCCTGGGCAGGGGGTTGGACTAGAAAGCCTCCAAGGTCCCTTCCAACTCTGTTGTTATATTATATTATATTATATACCACTTCATAGTGCTTTACATAGCAATGGCGCTTAGACATATATACCGCTTCAAAGAGTTCTACAGCCCCTCTCTAAGTGGTTTATAGAGTCAGCCTATTTCCCCCAACAATCTGGCTCCTCATTTTATCAACCTCAGAAGGATGGAAGGCTGAGTCAACCTTGAGCTGGTGAGGACCAAACTCCTGGCAGTGAACTGAATTAACCTGAAATACCGCATTCTAATCACTGCAGCACCATGCTCCATATTTATGGACTCTTTAAACATTCCTCTGCACCTTTTTTCTCTCTCCGTCCCTCTTCATAAACCTCTTCTTCCCAAAAAGCGTTTGAAGGGATTTTTTCTTCTCTCATGGATATCTATTCCAGCTGGGAAGCATGTTGCCAATACCACAGAAGTTGTTCCATGAGGAGAACAGAAGGGAGGCAGGCTTTAAGCTCCTCAATCCCTTGATTCATGAAAAAAAAAAAAGATATCACTCTTAGTGCTTAGATCGACAGTTCAGAAGAAAAATGCCCATATCTCATTGCTACAGGAGGCCTTTCATCGCAGTTGAGGCCAAGGGGCCAATGACCTTCTCAATTACAGTAGTCTTTATCAACATCTGCTCAGTGGCTAAGACACTGAGCTTGTCCATCGAAAGGTTGGCAGTTCAGCGGTTCGAATCCCTAGCGCCGCATAACAGGTGAGCTCCTGTTCCTTGTCCCAGCTTCTGCGAACCTGGCAGTTCCAAAAGCACGTAAAAAATGCAAGTAGAAAAATAGGGACCACCTTTGGTGGGAAGGGAACAGTGTTCTGTACTCCTTTGGTGTTGAGTCATGCTGGCCACATGACTACAGAGATGTCTTCAGACAGCGCTGGCTCTTTGGCTTTGAAATGGAGATGAGCACCGCCCCCTAGAGTCGGGAACAACTAGCACATACGTGCGAGGAGAACCTTTACCTTACCTTTATCCAACACAGCTCTCAAAATATCAAATGGAGTTACCTGAGGAGTAAGGATGGCTAATTTTGGACTCTAGAAAACAAAATGGGAGACCTATAAATATAACTGAACATGAGCCTCTTTTTAAAAATAAATATGAATGAAATGTTGTGGAAGCAATGTAATAGACATATCTCCAAAGAGCCTTGGTCAGAATAAAGTCTCTGACACATCCTACGGTTATCGTCATCTTCTTTTAGCGACCCTGTAATCCCTTGCGGGGTGGAGTCTGGGCAACTGAATGGAGCTAGCAGAGTGTTTACTGGCCGGATGCCCTTCCTGTCACCGATGCAGAGTTCAAAGCAAATATATTGTCATTGTGCCCAGAGAGAGAAATATCTGCCTCTACCTAGGATCGAACTCACAGCCTCCTGATTGTGAGGCAAGAACTCCACCTCTAAGCCACCACACCACTCCTTGACACATCCTATAGTGATGTCCATCTAAATTGCTCTGATGGATTTTGTTCCCTACTTGTGCTTGAACAATACCACAGGTAGGGAACTACAGGTAGGATGAGGATGGAGGTTCATTCTCGGAGCTTATGGGTTGGTTTCTGAATATTTAGGCAAGGTAACATCTTCGGCAGAGTTTAGGGGATGTCAGTGCCGGCGTTCTTCTGTTTATAAATGGCTTCAGGTGTAGAGGCCACTCATTCTAGCTAAAAAGATTGACTGCATTTTTCCCATCCAAATCAGGGCGGAAGCACTCCCTGCTTCTGTTCAACATTGATTGAGTTAAATTGCTGCCTGGCCCCGCCCCTCCCCACCCCTTCCAGGAGTCCCCACGCGCCCCCTTTTGGCTCCCACGAGGCTTCAGGGATGCCTCCTAGGCCCAAAATGGAGCACAGGGGTGTGTGGCACCACCCCCGTGGCCCATTTTCGCTCCCAGGAGGCTGCAGAAAAGCCTACTAGGCTATAGTGACCAGACGTCCCGCTTTTGGCGGGACAGTCCCGCTTTTGAATAATTTGTCCCGCACCCCACGGCAATTCCAAAATGTCCCGATTTTTTTTTGTTTCACTCCCATTCTGAAAATGGGAGGCAGCAACGCAAGAGGAGGAGGCGGAGAAGGGGGAGTGGCGGAGAAGGGAGTGCGAGAGGGAGGAGAGAAGCCACTTGACTTCACCCGAGAGGAAAAGAAGAGCTGAGAGGAGAGCCGAGGAGAGCCAAGCCTGCCTGGAAGAGCCAAGAGGAGAGCCGAGCCTGCCTGGAAAGCGGAGAAGCAGCAGCCGCTCCTCCTCCTTCAGGCAGGTGGCAAGACTTAGCGCGCATGCGCAGCTCCCCCCCTGGGTCAATGGTGTCCCGCTTTGCCATCGCTGAAATCTGGTCACTTTATACTAGGCCCAAAATTGTGTGTGCGGGGGCACGTCCCTCCCGTAGCCTGTTTTTGCTCCCGGTGTGTGTGTGTGTGCAGGAGGCCGAGTGCTACCTGTCATACACCCCTGGCCACGCCCACCCACCCAGTCATTAGGGTAGAGAACCGGTTGTTAAATTATTTGAATCCCACCACTGGATCCTTGGTATCTTCACAGATAAAATCTTAATCCCTCCATGGTGATAAACTCTATTCCTAACTTGCTAAATTCCTTCTCTTTTCCGCAGTCCCGTCTGCAACAGGCAGCTTTACTTCTAGAAAAGAAGTAAAGTCACACGTTGATTGCATTCCAGAGACTCTCCCTGGCCCGGAGCTGGAAATGAAAATAAAGTGAAAAGGCAGAGCAATGGAGCATGAATGTTGAACCTGGTCAATGGAGCCAAGTAATATGCCACAAGGACAACTAATATGCCACAGGGTTTTGATTTAGCTGGATGTCTTCTACCAACATAGACCCTTGTGCATTCCACAAAGGTGAGGAAGGCAAACACCAGGGCTCATGTGTTTATTTATTACTGTGTTTATTAGATTTCGTTACATTTCTATCCTACTGTTCCTCCAGAGTAGTCTCTATTCCAGTTTTATTTCCTGTAATAAAAGCCCAGGTTGGTAGGTGGGGGTTAATGAGGGAGAAATTTTCTAGTGAAAAGAAGGACTAGGGGTGACATGATAGCAGTGTTCCAATATTTGGGGGGCTGCCCTAAAGAAGAGGGAGGACAACTTATTTTTCAAAGCACCAGAAAGCAAGACAAGAAGCAATGGATGGAAACTGAACAGTCTGGGCCTTTGTGGCTCAGACTGCTAATGCAGTCTGTTATTAACAGCAGCTGCCTGCAATTACTGCAGGTTCTAGTCCCACCAGGCCTAAGGTTGACTCAGCCTTCCATCCTTTATAAGGTAGGTAAAATGAGGACCCAGATTGTTGGGGGCAATAAGTTGACTTTGTATATAAATATACAAATAGGATGAAGACTATTGCTAACATAGTGTAAGCCGCCCTGAATCTTCGGAGAAGGGCGGGATATAAATGCAAATAAATAAAAAAAAGAGAGAGAGAAGCAGCCTAGGAGAAATTTCCTGATAGTTAGAACGATCAACCAGTGAAACAACTTGCCTTCAGAAATTGTGACTGCTCCAACATTGGAGGCTTTTAAGAAGAGACTGGACAGCCAGAATGGCTGAGTAGGGAGGTGGATTAGAAGACCTTCAAGGTTGGACAAAGTCCAAGGTCTGTTTTAGTTCTGTTATTCTGTATTCTGAAATGACCCAAAGACTATCATTGCTGATTATCAAAATCATTGATTTTTATCTGGACATCCTCATCTTAACCACATTATATCTCAACAACATAATTCCAATGTCATGATCGACATGAAAGGAGAAGTAGATGAGCCCACATGCAATTGTTTTAGGACAAGGGTATCAGAATTCCAGTTCTCTAAAAAAAATTGGTCATTGAAATTATATATATATATATATATAATAATCTCAGGAGTTATATATTTTTAATTTAAGTGAATCTATCTAATTTAGAACTAATTAGATAAAGGTAAAGGTTCCCCTCGCACATACGTGCTAGTCGTTGCTGACTCTAGGGGGCGGTGCTCATCTCCGTTTCAAAGCCGAAGAGCCAGCGCTGTCCGAAGACATCTCCGTGGTCATGTGGCCGGCATGACTCAATGCCAAAGGCGCACGGAACGCTGTTCCCTTCCCACCAAAGGTGGTCCCTATTTTTTCTACTTGCATTTTTACGTGCTTTCGAAACTGCTAGGTTGGCAGAAGCTGGGACAAATAACGGGAACTCACCCCGTTACACGGCAGCACTAGGGATTCGAACTGCTAGCTGCCGACCTTTCGATCAACAAGATCAACGTCCTAGCCCCTGAGCCACTGCGTCCCTTTTAGAACTAATTAGAACAATATATATATATATATATTAATCCTAACTGTGAGAGCAATCAACCAATGGAATGGTTTGCCTTCAGAAGTTGTGAATGCTCCATCACTAGCTTTCAAAAAGAAAGACAGCCATTTGTCTGAAATGGTATAGAGTAACCCAGGGGTGGGCTTCAAAATTTTTAGCAAGGGGTTCTCTTCCCAGTTGCTGGGTGGGCATGGCCACTGTGGGCGTGGCCTAGTCAGCCTCCTACACCAAAATACCCCCTCAGGCTCCGGGGACTTTCGTTGAGCCTCCAGGAGGGTTCCGCCTCAGGCTCCGGAGGCCCTCTGGAGGCTAGAAACAGGCCCATTTCCGGCCTTCCTGAACTTCCGGTAGCCCCGTTTTTCACTCGCCCCGAGCCTCCGCACTCACCCTGCCCTTACCTGCATCCAAAATGGGCCGTGTGGGGATTCCTGGGAGGAGTGGGCCAGAGTGGCCAGGGCCAGCCAGAAGTGGGATTTGGTTCTCTGAACTGCACAGAATCATAGCTAAAGGTTCTCCCGAATCCCTGCGAACCCCCAGCAGCCCACCCCTGGGGTAACCTGCTCAAGCAGGGGGTTGGACTAGAACAGGGGTCTCCAACCTTGGTCCCTTTAAGACTTGTGGACTTCAACTCCCAGAGTCCCTCAGCCAGCTTTGCTGGCTGAGGGACTCTGGGAGTTGAAGTCCACAAGTCTTAAAGGGACCAAGGTTGGAGACCCCTGGACTAGAAGACCTCCTAACTCCCTTCCAACTCTATTATTTTTCTATATTTCTAAATATTTGTGATCTTGATCAATCACTATACAAACCATATGCTGGCAGAAAAAAAAAACAGAAGAGGCTAGTTAGCAATATTTCCTATAGGAAACTCATATGCTTTAGGTCATATCGTTGGAAGCTCCTCTTTAAGCCAAAATGATTGATTGCAATTGGTGGGGGGGAGTATTGGGAAGAAATAGGCGATGAACAAGAAGGGCAGACAGCAGAGAACCCTTTCTAAGGTCCTACAACAAACATGAATTGTGAAACGAGCATACCAGAACTTCTAGTACTTCTCCAATATGTTGTCCTCGGGGGTTACTTACTGCTTGCCTGCCAGATTCTTGTGGACACCAATTTCCTGGCTGAAGCACCTAAAACAAGATGTCCCAAAATACTTCTCTCAAAATGAAGAGCTATTGAGCCACAGAGGCCGTGTATTGCTTTACTGCCTTTCGGAAATGGTCTTAATGGAAACACAAGTAGAGTAATGCTTTCTGTGACATGACATGAAGCCTTCTGTGACAGCATTTCTCAAGTTTTGGCCCACAGAAAAAAATCATTCTTTTGGGTTTCCTTAAAAACTCATCTAGCTTTGCAGTACGACGAGTTTAATTTCTGGTTGGGATTGCACAACGTGTTAATCCTTTCCGACCTTTCTCATGCAATTTAGGTATCTTATATACATGTGCTCTGCATTTCAGGATGCCCTTAAAGGAACAGTATGGCAAATGCTCACATTGGAAACTTCTATCATTTATTCCACTGCCCTTAATCCTTAGCATCAGAGTGATGGTGGATTTAGCTTAAATCAAGATAAGTCTGTCTTCACCTGATGTAGCTCTATTTTTTTTCTCTCTCTCTTGGATGGTGTCCTGGAAAATACCAGTTCTGCAAAGTTTTATGGCAAAAGCCAACGGCAGCCAGTTCTAGTTGACTAGCTCCTGTGCCATCACCAACATACGCCCACGCAGTAGGAAATTGTCAGGGCCAACAGGCTAAGATCTTTCTGCTTCAAAATTTAGCGCATAAGAGCATCCTGCATATGGAAAACTACTTAACTGCCATATAAAGTGAGCCTGGGACTTGAGCCCAGGAGAAAATGCTTAATGTGAAAATAGATGCTACTGTTGTAACAATGGAAGTGCTAATATGTGACAGAGACACATATGGACCCAGAGAGAAATTATTTTGCAATAGCAATAGCACTTAGACTTCACAGTGTTTTACAGCCCTCTCTAAACAGTTTAGAGAGTCAGCCTCTTGCCCCCAACAATCTGAGTCCTCCTTTTATTGACCTTGGAAGGATGGAAGGCTGAGTTCACTTGGAGCTGGTGAGAATTGAACTGCTGGCGGCGGGCAGAGTTAGCCTGCAATTTTGCATTCTAATTACTGCACCACCACAGCCTTGAACAAAATTAGCCTGAACAAACACAATGAAAAGTTTGCCAGAGCAAGAGAGTGTGTGAAAAAGATTAGCAGAGGGAGCCATAAGTAGCACAAATAATACTTGTATGGGAGCCTCACATTGTTCAGTATAGCATTGTGGTGTCTAGGGTGCGTCTGTGGATGAATTTCAGTGCAGTCCACTCTTGGGGATCAATAGCACGGAGCTGCCCAAAAGACATAAATATACAAAGGATCTCTGTAAGGATCATTTTTATTTTTATTTTCATTACATTTTACTTTTTTTACTTTTTTTTGCTTTCTTTTTGTCCAGCTGTATCTCAAGATGGAAGTAAATGATGCAATTTAGAGACAGAATTGGGTTTGTCAATATTGCAGCCGTTTGAATGCCTGACATTCAGACAAGGGTCAAAGCACACTGTCTCACTTAGCAACCTAGCTGGATGATAAAAAAGCTGCTGTTCGTTTTGTTTTCACTTTTTTCCCCCTTTGATTCATCAGAATTGTCACAAAATTGTCTTCTACTTGGCAAATCTCACAAAACTAAGCAGAATTGAATGTGGCCTGCATTTTGAGGAGAAACCACCAGGAAAATGCCACATCTGTTGATTAGACAGAAAAGGAAATTCGAACAAATGAAGAAAGCAGTGACAAACTATTTTATTTTATTCCCAACATGGTTGTATAAGGCCACAGATCAGATGTACCGTATTAGATTTGGGCGCGATGGCTCAGCGGTTAAAGATGCTGAGTTTGTCAGCTGGAAAACGGACTGCCTAGGTTCAAGACCCGAGCATTGTGTGATGGGATGAGCTCCCGTTCCTTGCTCCAGCTCCTGCCCACCTAGCAGTTTGAAACCATGCAAATGCGAGCAGATAAATAGGTACTACTTCGGTGGGAAAGAAACTGTGTTCCGTGTGCTTTGGTGTACAGTCAGGCTGGCCACATGTTCATGGAAAATGTCTTCAGACAATGGTGACTCCCTTGACTAGAAAATGGAGATGAGCACAGCCCCCTAGAGTTGTACACAACTGGACAGGGGAAACGTTTACCTTTATTTTTTAGAAAGAAACAGATACTGAATTTGCACATGTTAGACTAGGCTCAAATCTGTAATTTAGTGTACTATGAAATTCAATTGCATTGTCTTAATAAGTTGCATGAACCTGGATGTCAACTGAAGCCTTAATTAGATTTTTGCTTATTTGTTTGCTTAGTACAGCACAGGAATGCAAGAATTACAGCATGGGTCACCCAATATTCTGAATTTTTTCAATCCAGGTATGGGATACCCCTAAGATGAATAAGAAATGCATACCTTATCCATGATGTATACCTTACCATATTCTCCTCTTACTTTATCAACAATCACACTGCATTTTAAATAAATTAAAAAGCATAATGTCGTTATTTTTTGTCTTCCATTGTCAGGCCTCTTTGAAGCTTGTTCAAGGCCAACCTGTGGTTCAAGGAAGTGCTCAATCGAAGGACTTGACAAAGGCACATTGCGTGAAATTAGCCTTGAGCAGATTTCTAAACTGCTTGACAACAACAAAAAATTACAAATACTTTCTATTCTATTTTAAGGCAGGGTGGAGACTGATCGAAGCCCCAGGAAGGTGGAATTCTCTTTGTAAAGAATACTGCTCCTCTCCCCAGCTGTCTTCTCAATGGACAAGACCTGGGTGATATTTCCTATTATGGCCACCTGTAATTTTGTCTATTTTTTTCCCCCTTTTGGTAGTGTCCATGGGGTTTTCATGGCAAAGAAACCTGCCAACAAAAGTGCATATAGTCAAGGCTCTTGTTTTCCCAGTTGCAATGGATGGCTGTGAAAGTTGGACCATAAGGAAGGCTGAGCGCCAAAGAATTGAGGCCTTTGAACTCTGGTGCTGGGGAAGACTCCTGCAAGTCACTTGGACCGCAAGGCGATCAAACTAGTCAGTCCTAGAGGAGATCAACCCTGATTGCTCTTTAGAAGGCCAGATCCTGAAGATGAAACTCAAATACTTTGGCCACCTAATGAGAAGGAAGGACTCACTGGAGAAGAGCCTAATGCTGAGAACGATTGAGGGCAAAAGAAGAAGGGGACAGCAGAGAACGAGGTGGCTGGATGGAGTCACTGGCATGAGCTTAAATGGACTCCAGAGGATAGTAGAGGACAGGAAGGCCTGGAGGAATATTGTCCAAGGGTCGGACATAACTTGCGTGCATAAGAGCATCAGCTTGCCTACCGTTCCTGTCCTAATGTTCCCTTTGGTTGTATTCGTTTTGTGTGATTATTTCATGCTTATACTTATATATATTGTTGTGTTTGACTAAATAAATAAATAAATAATAAATAAATAAAACTTTACAGCTAACAACAACAATGTTGTCTATGTTGTCAAATGACAAGCAAAACAAGAAAGTCCAGTTTCTTCTTGAAAGAAAGCACCATTGGGACAACCATGGACCTGGATGACTGAGAATTTCCATAGATATTTAGGGGTCCTGAGTGCCCTCTGAGCTTCCTTGTTTTCTTGCAGATGCTTCATTACCCTAACTAGATAACATCATCAGTGCTAGTGATGATATTATCTAGTTAGGGTAATGAAACATCTGCAAGAAAACAAGCAAGCTCAAAGAGCACCCAGGACTCTTCATTTCAACCCTAAGCTACAAATGTTCTCTGTTATTGATAGATAGTTAGCTATGCTCTTCAACACTCTTTGAATGGTGCAGAAGCATGTACAGATTCCAAAACAATTGCAGACTACAGGATTCAGGTGACCCTGAGGGCACTGAACCTCCAAGCGGCCTCAACGACTCTCAGAAAGACTGCTAATGACAAATGACTACAAGGAATATAAATTCTTCCATTCTCCACCATTCAGTCAGAACTGAAGAAACTTCTTGGATGAGAAGTGAAATGTTTTCAAGCCAAATCAAGAATCAAGATCACGTGAAGTGTTAATACCACTTTATAATGCCTTGGTAAGGCCACACTTGGAATACTGCATTCAGTTTTGGTCGCCACGATGTAAAAAAGATGGGGAGACTCTCGAAAGAATACAGAGAAGAGCAACAAAGGTGATTAGGGGACTGGAGGCTAAAACATATGAAAAACGATTGCAGGAACTGGGCATGTCTACATAGTTTAATGAAAAGAAGTTCACCTTTGCCGTTGAGTCATGCCGGCCACATGACCACAGAGACGTCTTCGGGCAGCGCTGGCTCTTCGGTTTAGAAACTGAGATGAGCCCCCTAGAGTCAGGAATGATTGGCACATATGTGCCATGGGAACCTTTACCTTTATATCTGATGAAGGAAAAGGGCCTACAATAATTTGAAATGCCTTGTTTTGCGGTCTGATATTTCCCCCAAACCAGAGTTTTTGTTATTCTCACATCAATATTAAGGAAGAGTCACCTTGACAAATGCTGTTCAGTAAACCTGAAAAAATATACTGTGGTCCATTCTGGCTCAATTTCTCCCAACACCTGGAAGTCCTGCCTTGCTTCTGAAGGAGCTCTTTCTTACAGTGTAGAACCTTCACATTGTCCTACTCCATCACTTGCAGTCTGGAGGCTTTCAACAAATTGCTGAAATTAAAAGACAGAGTTTCCCTTGTTTCTTCTTTAACGTTTCCAGTAAGGCCATTTTTTATTTTTTTATTTTTTTGTATATTATGTTCAGGTATTATAATTAGGTGTGAAATAGTTTTCCTTTATAAATGAAGGAAAGTTTTTTTTAAAAAAATAATAATAATCGACATACTGGAGTCCCTTCTGTTGGCAGATCTTGAGGGATGGGTGACCAAAAGAAAGAGCCAAGAGGCATTGTGTCCCAGCCTCCTGTGGTCCTCTGCAAAATATAAGCACAAAGCTGGTGTTCTGCTAGCCAATAAACCCAAAGTTCAATCTTTTGCCATTTTTAAGGAAGGGCTAGGAAAGAGCTGTGCTGAAGTTCTGGAAAAATTTCTGTCAATTGATTCCCTTTATTCATTTTGTAGCTCTTTATATCTTACTGATTAACCTGTAAAATTCCAAGATTATTTTACAGATCCATAGAAACGTGGTAATTACAGGTTAACAGAGTTGGAAGGGACCTTGTAGGTCATCTGGTCCAAACCCCCCACCCACCCAAGCAGGAGACCCTACACTATTTCTGACAAATGGCAGTCCAGTCTCTTTTTTAAAGCCTCCAGTGATGAAGCTCCCACAACTTCCGAAGGCAACTTCTGTTCCATGGGTGGATTGTTCCCACTGTTGGAAAATTCCTCCTTATTTCTAGGTTGAATCTCTCCTTGTTCAGTTTCCATCCATTATTTCTTGTCTGGCCTTCAGGTGCTTTGGAAAATATCTTGACCCCTTCCTCTCTGTGGCAGCCACTCAAATATTGGAAGACTGCTATCATGTCTCCCCTGGTCCTTGTCTTCACTAGACTAGCTATGCCCAGTTCCTGCAACCATTCTTCATGTGTTTTAGTCTCCAGTCCCCTAATCATCGTGGTTGCTCTTCTCTGCATTTTCTCTAAAGTCTCAACATCTTTTTTATAGCGTGATGACCAAAACTGGATGCAGTACTCTAGGTGTGGTCTTACTAAGGCTTTATAGAGTGGTATTAGTACCTCACTTGATCTTGACTGTATCCCTCTGTTAATGCAACTTAATTTCTTGCCTTTGACCTGCATCTAAACAGGCAAGAAAGACATGGATTCAAGAAAGGAGTGATGGACAGACATCCAAATAGACACAAAAGTTACTTGTGGTAGGGAGCTACCACCATCGGTATTGATGTTGCCATAGACCCTAACATGTGCCTCTTTTCATGCCTAACTGTTCTAAACCCTTTTGTGTTAAATTTATATTTACTGACAAAGAAATAAAGGGAGACTAGTATAGATCTATTTCAAGCTATTTAGTTCTCATCAGCTAGCCATACTCTTCTGGAATTCGAACCTGGGCTTGCTTGCATATTATGCAGATGTATTAACCTCTAAGCCACAGATTCTTCTCACTTTGTCAGCTGTACCAGGGGAAAGATTAAGTGAGTTTTATTAGCTAGTTAGATCTCCCTTTATTTCTTTGTCAGTAAATATAAATTTAACACAAAATAGTTTGTCATGAAAGCGACTGCCTATGAGGGATCCCGGATTGGGGCTGAAAGGCGAAAGGGAAGCAGTATACTCCCTCCCATATTTGGGTAGACCAGGTTGATTCGATAGGAAAAAAACTCACTTAATCTTTCCCCTGGTATAGCTGACAAAGCGAGGAGAACTTGTGGCTTAGAGGTTAATACATCTGCCTAATATACAAGCAAGCCCAGCTTCGAATCCCAGAAGGGTATGGCTAGCTAATGAGAGCTGAAAAGACAGGAAATCCTCTGAGTAGATCATTCATTTATAGTATTTGCCCAAACAAGACTTAATTGATGATGCCGTTTGATAAGAACAAAGAAAGGAGTCAAATGAATTCATGGAGGAGATAATTCTGTTGCTTATTATTTGCTGTAATGGCTAAAGATGAAACCCATAAGTTTAGAAGCAAAATATCAATGACTATATCAAGCAGGCAGGAAAACATCAGAAGGCGACTGTTGCCTTCATAGGTATCAAGATATCTACAGTAGTGGCCAAAATTGTGGAAACCTTTTGGAGAAAGTGTATTTTCTAAAACTAGCTAATAACACCACTTTTTTTAGTAGTGTCATGAAATTATATATCAATGGAAAGATAATTTAATCGAGAATGTAATGCAGTAACGTTTATGAAAGATTTCCTATTAGAATAGCAGTTACAGGATAAAGAAGAAAAGTGAAACACGTAGAAAAAATGGGATATGCCTTTATTTATTTATTTATTAAATTTTTTTATACCGCCCTTCTCCCGAAGGACTCAGGGCGGTCTACAGCCTTATTTAAAACACATAAATACAAACTCCCAGATTTAAAATACATTTAAAACGAAATATTTAACAGGCCAAATTTACTAAAACGGTCAAACCCGATATAAACCTTTAAAATTTTAAAATTATAAATAGATTAATACATTAAAATTTAATTAAAATTAAGATAAAATTAAATTAAAATACTTAGGCTAGTCCCGCCCGATTAAATAATAGAGTCTTCAGTTCCCGTTTGAAGGTTCGGAGGTCAGGAAGTTGACGCAGCCCTGGAGGTAATTCATTCCATAGAGTCGGTGCTGCCACAGAGGGGGAAAAAGGGGACTGTATTTATATTTAAAGCCCACTAATCCTTTCAGAATGTTCACCTACCCCTATAAATCAGAACACAGTAATTCCACGTGGTCCATCTGTTTGCTTTGTAAAAGTGGACACCTAGGATGACCTTAGCTGACCTCCACGGAGTAGTGGTTAGGGTGGCATTTTTAGGGCAGGGTTGAGAGGAGTGAGACTAGATACTCTTTTCTAAGCTCCCAGCTGATGATTCAGCATCTCCAGAATTCTCCTGGAACAGTTCATTTGTATAAGCACCAGCAGTTAGGACAGCCCATCCCTGTTCACAAATATTGACAAAGCAATCGCCATGTCCAGTGCTAGGAATAACATTTCTAGGGTAGCTCCATCAGACCAATCTTTGCAGAAGCAAAAGGAGGTGGAGGGAACTGGTGCTATCAGTCATCTGGACATGTTTTTAGGATCGCAATCAAAAGAAGGCTTGTAGTCCTTTAAACCAGGGCATGGCAAGTTTTGACTCTGCAAATACTGATGAAGTTCAGTTTGAATATCAGTCATACTTGTCCAGTTTGGTTTAATTATCTAAGAGTGGTAATTCAGTAATCTCCAAAAGATCACAGTTTGCTTAATCTTCGACCAGTTCAATACTGGTGATGCCAGAAAGTTAGAATATGGATATTCCAAGTAGAAACCATTTATCCTCTAGTGACTTACAGCATCTTCACACCATCATCCAAACGTCACTGCACTGATATAAAGGTTTATAATTGATACAATCATTTAAATTTGTTTTTACTGTTCCAAATTGCTGGCACACTATTTAGTCCAGTGATAGTCAACCTGGTCCCTACCGCCCACTAGTGGGCGTTCCAGCTTTCATGGTGGGTGGTAGGGGTTTTGTCTGATACTGAAGCACTTTCCTTTTTTTTAATTTAATTGACTTTTTAAAAAAAATTCATAGCATTATTTAAAAACATTTTCATTAGGTTTTCATAAAATTCCCCATGACAATTTAAATTTCTGAAAATATACTATTTGTATCGCCCGCCCATAAATTTAGTTCACGTTACGTAAGTGAAACTAAATGGTGCTATAGTGCGACCACAAACAAGAGCCTCATCCCAGAATAGCTTGCGCATCTCCCCCCACACCACCCAGCTGTATCAGACAAGCAGAGCTGGTACCCGGCACACACACACACATCCCAACCCAAACCAGGATGCGTGAGAGGCATGCGCAGACGATGATACACGGTGCATTACTGTAGAACTGGTGGGCGGTTAGAAAATTTTACTACTAACAGAGATACAAAAGTGGGCGGTAGGTATAAAAAGGTTGATCACCCCTGATGTAGACTAAGATTAAGGTAAAGATTTTCCTTTTCAGTTGTCTCTAGGATGCGGTGCTCACCTCTGTTTCTTGACCAAGGGAGCCAGCATTGTCCGAAGACATTTCTGTAGTCATGGGGCCAGCATGACTATACCCCGAGATGCACAGAATGCTGCTATCTTCCTACTGAAGTGGTACCTATTTATGTACTCACATGTGCATGTTTTCAAACCGCTAAGTGGGCAAGAGCTGAGGCAGGAATAGGAGCTCACCCTGTTGTACAGGGCTCGAGTCTCGAACACAGACGGTCAGCTTTCCAGCTGACAAGCTCAGCATCTTTAACCGCTGAGCTATCGGCGGAAATAGAAAAGCAAATAAATAAGTTCTTTGGGCATAACAATGCTTGATGTGTCTCAAAAAACCTGTGAGTCGCTAGTAGAGAAATGACTAGATGATGCCCATTTTCTGCCAAATGACCTTCAAGAAACTTATAATATAGAAGCATATCATATGACTTTTAATAGCTAGAAACATATACGCACCTCCATATTGAGAAAATTGCCTGAAAATCCCTCTGTGGGAAAAGAACCAATCTGTATTTTAATAGAGATCATAGACTTTGACTCTCTACTGCCTAAATCCTTTGCTCTGATAGCATGTCAATCATTTTACATCTTTTTTTCCCTATTATATGTGTTCTGCTGTATTGTTTTTGCTTATGATTGCTGGTCGTTACTATCATTTTATCTTGGACTGTAAGCCACTTGAGAGTGCCCAATAAATCGGTTTGCAGACTTACAAATGATAGCTGGCTCACAAGAACAAGATAACAGTATAGAATACACCTAGAGGCATTTGTGTCTTGTTCTTTTAATGTTTAATTTTCTGACTGGTTTTACATATGCTCCCACCCCCATCGTCTATGGGGGAAAAAAACAAGTGTTCGCGCAATCCAAGCATAGGAAATAATTTTTTAAAAACATTTAAAAGGTTGGAAAAGAGGAGCGCAGGTCCCTTGAAAAAAAGAAATGTGTGAATAAAAAAAAAAAACTAAGGGAAAATCTAAGAATAAACCTAACCCCCACTTCTCATCATCTCATAGTCTGGAAATGTCCTGGACCACAGGAGTTCCTTAAAGATCATTTCAGTCAGCTAATTTAACAAACGACACTAGGGATGGAATCATCTCTCAAATTCATGAAAATATATAGCCAGGTCTGCACTAAGCCTGGAAAAAGACCCAGGACCTGGTGTCTATGAGTAAACTGACATTCAGTATTTATTTAGCTAAATACGCTGTAGCTTAATTTGTATCAGTGATATGGTTATAGTAGAATAGAATAGAATTCTTTATTGGCCAAGTGTGATTGGACACACAAGGAATTTGTCGTTGGTGCATAGGCTCTCAGCATACATTAAAAAAAAAGATATGTTCATCAAGAATCATAAGGTACAACACTTAAAGTATTTACAGACCCCTCACATCCTGGACATAAACTGTTTTAACTCCTACCCTCAAAACGACGCTACAGAGCACTGCACACCAGAACAACTAGACACAAGAACAGTTTTTTTCCCAAACGTCATCACTCTGCTAAACAAATAATTCCTCAACACTGTCAAGCTATTCACTAAGTCTGCACTACTATTAATCTTCTCGTCATTCCCATCACCCACCTCCTTCCACTTATGGCTGTATAACTGTAACTTTGTTGCTTGTATCCTTACGATGTATAATTGATATTGATTGTTCCATGATTGCTTATTTGTAGCCTACGACTATCATCAAGTGTTGCATCATTAAGTGTTAAATTTGTACCCTATGACTATCATTAAGTGTTGTACCTTATGATTCTTGACGAATATATCTTTTCTTTTACGTACATTGAGAGCATATGCACAAAAAGACAAATTCCTTGTGTGTCCAATCACACGGCCAATAAAAAAATCTATTTTATTCTATTCTATTAATGATAGTCATAGGGTACAAATAAGCAATCAGGAAACAATATCAATATAAATCGTAAGGAAACAAGAAACAAAGCTACAGTCATAGTGTCTATCATAGTATTGGCAGAACTTAATCTGTATTAATAATATGGATGTGGTATTGTCAGGGCTTGCAGCCCAATGTTTCTATATAAATTCCCACAATGGTATTCTGCACTTTTTAAAAAAATAAAAACTGCAATGGGAGGCTTCCAGTTTTCAAATTCATTTGATCCCAGCCTGATTTTGTGCAAATTCTTTTCTTCATCTTCCAATTTAACTTATTCCATGATGTCGTTTCTCATTTCTACCACTCACAACTTGACAGCACCTTCAAGAATCGTTAGACCTTCATTGAGATAAAATGAACAATGATTTAGCAACTCAGAGTTGCCTCAAAAGGTGAAGTGGGGTGGCGTATACATTTAATAAGTACATAAGGATAAATAAGGATAAGCTTCATACCATTTCAGGAATGGTTGGAAGATGCTATGAAGACCAGTAGAGAGATGATCTTGGAATGCTTAATGTATTTTCTATTATCCTTATGATTTATATTGATATATTGACCATCATTTGTGTTGTAAATGTTGTACCTTGATGAATGTATCTTTTCTTTTATGTACACTGAGAGCATATGCACCAAGACAAATTCCTTGTGTGTCCAATCACACTTGGCCAATAAAATTCTATTCTATTCTATTCTATTTATTTATTTATTTATTTTGTCATGTTTATGTAGTGTATATTAGAGTTGGAGACCTTTGAGCACTGTATGCAATGAAATTTCATTTTAATGTATGCCGATTAGGCTGTTAAAATATTTACAGACCCCTCGCATCCTGGACTGTTTCAACTCCTTCCCTGAAAATGACGCTATAGAGCACTGCACACCAGAACAACTAGACACAAGAACAGCTTTTTCCTGAATGCCATCACTCTGCTAAACAAATAATTCCCTCAACACTGTCAAACTATTCACTAAAGCTGCAATACTATTAAATCTTCTCATCGTTCCTATCATCGATCTCCTCCCACTTATGACTATATGACTGTAACCTTGTTTCCGGTATCCTTAAAATTTATATTGACTGTTTCCCTATGACTATCATTAAGTGTTGTACCTTATGATTCTTGACAAATGTATCTTTTCTTTTATGTACTCCAAGAGCATATGCACCAAGACAAATTCCTTGTGTGTCCAATCACACTTGGCCAATAAAGAATTTTATTCTATCTACGGTATTCTATTCTCTAAGTCTTCTTAGAATAACTTTATGGTCACTTTGAATGTGCACTAATTGTATTGTATTTGCACAAGAGATTCCCATTGATGAGAAGATGATTAGGAAAATACTAGAAGGTGCAGAAATGAACAGATTAACATTAGCAATTAAGTAGAAAGAACAAACTGAATATTATATGATATGGGAAGTATTTTATCAATGGTTGGAGAATAAAAAAGAAGTTTGGAAATGAAGAAGGCTAAAGGATAATAGAAAATACATTAAGATAGAGACATAAATAAGATGAAAATTGTTAGTACACGTATGGTGAGAAAAATGATGTTTAATGTTAATATGGTATTATCACTAGAAGATATTAAGAAGAAAATGAAGAGCTTTACAATGTTTAATTGTTTAATATATTATAATAGAATAGAATAGAATAGACCCCTCGCATCCTGGACATAAACTGTTTCAACTCCTTACCCTCAAAACGACGCTATAGAGCACTGCACACCAGAACAACTAGACACCAGAACAGTTTTTTCCCGAAGGCCATCACTCTGCTAAACAAATAATTCCCTCAACACTGTCAGACTATTTACTGAATCTGCACTACTATTAATTGTTTCATAGTTCCCATCACCAATCTCTTTCCACTTATGACTGTATGACTATAACTTGTTGCTGGCAATCCTTATGATTTATATTGATATACTGACCATCAATTGTGTTGTAAATGTTGTACCTTGATGAACGTATCTTTTCTTTTATGTACACTGAGAGCATATGCACCAAGACAAATTCCTTGTGTGTCCAATCACACTTGGCCAAAAAATTCTATTCTATTCTATAACTTTAATTTTAGAGAAATAATGTGAATATGCATGATGTTGCAAATAGTGAAAGAAGTTGCACAGAGATGCTTGTAAGTTGTACCCAGATGACACACTGCATAAGGAAAGATGAAATGCTTATATCCTTGTAACTAAAAAATACAAAAAAAAACCTTTTTATAAAAAAAAGTTCTTCTAAGTCTTCTAAGTCTTGAAAAACAGTTTGCAGGTCCAGCCCCTGTAAACATAAATAACTCCAGACTAATGAAAGATATTTCCTTCCCCTCCTTTCTTTTTTTCTTGTTTCCGATGTACCTATTTTTTAATACTTAAAATATATTAAAGGAAACTGTGGTTCTGAGGAGAAGGGAGGGTATATCCCATTACTTACATCATTAGTGTTCCCAAATAGCATGTCAGAAAAACAGAAATAACTGCATGAGGTTTGCAGCGATTTTGAACAGGATCTTTATTTGGAAAACAAACAAATCAACAAGTGGATTCTTAAATCAAAGTTCACCCATCATTTTATTTGCTAATTCCATGTTCAGTTCTTTGTCCTCAGTTCATCTTCTTGGTTTTGAATAGAGGAATTCAATTCCTGTTTACTCTGGGATTAAACCCTTCGATCAAAAAATATTGCTTTAAAAGCAGGGACCAATATGCTGGGGCAGTCATTTATGGAGTAAGAATAGAGTAGAATAGAATAGAATTTTTATTGGCCAAGTGTGATTGGACACACAAGGAATTTGTCTTGGTGCATATGCTCTCAGTGTACATAAAAGAAAAGATACGTTCATCAAGGTAATATAAGAGAATATTAGATGGAAAATGTTTACCTTGCCATTTATTTTAAAATAGAATTCTTTATAGACAGAATTCTTCATTGGCCAAGTGTGATTGGACACACAAGGAATTTGTCTTTGGTGCATATGCTCTCAGTGTACATAAAAAGACAAGATACATTTATCAAGAATCATAAGGTACAACACTTAATGATAGTCATAGGCAGTGGTGGGATCCAAGTAATTTAACAAGCGGTTCTCTACCCTAATGATTTCTTCCAACAGCCAGCTCACCAAACTGCTCAGAAAGTTAACAACTGGTTCTCCCGAAGTGGTGCGAACTGGCTGAATCCCACCACTGGTCATAGGGTACAAATAAGCAATCGAATCATACTAGGAAACAATCAATATAAATCGTAAGGATACAGCAATAAATTACTGTCATACAGTCATAAGTGGGAGGAGATGGGTGATGGGAATGATGAGAAGATTAATAGTAGTGCAAACTTAGTGAATAGCTTGACAGTGTTGAGGGAATTATTTGTTTAGCAAAGTGATGGCATTTGGGAAAAAACTGTTCTTGTGTCTAGTTGTTCTGGTGTGCAGGGCTCTATAGCGTCGTTTTGAGGGTAGGAGTTGAAACAATTTATGTCCAGGATGCGAGGAGTCTGTAAATATTTTCTCAGCCCTATTACATTTTGTTCTGTTCTGTTCCGTTCCATTAGTCTATTCTATTCTATCCTATTCTATTCTATTCTATTCTATTCTATTCTATTCTATTCTATTCTATTCTATTCTATTCACCTTGCTGTGCCAATGCTGGTTAAGAGTGAATGGGGTAAGATGGGAACATCTGAATAATGGGAACAATGGTCTGTGATTCAAGCCTTCTCCAGCTACCGTTGCAGAGAAGAGAAACGTTTCGTGAGAACAAGTATTGCCATGAAAGATTGGTGGGAACCACCAGCACAGCAACCATCAGTCACCTGAGGTATTCCCTGTGTCCATCTACAAGGTCAACAGAGTGTTATTTGTAAAGAGGAGAACTCACAAAATTCTGGCAGAAAAATCAACACAGGAGACATTCTGTATTCACCCATACAATAGTCGCCACAGTCTTCCATTGCCCAGTTTCATCGGGCATCAGAAGGAACACACAATTCATTCAGTTTTCATTTGTTTGTCCATATTAACACCTTCACTTTTTTTTCCACTTGTGCTGCATTTGTAGCCCTGCGATTAGCAGAGAAGTTAAAATGCAAAGGATGGACAGCTAAGAAATAGTGATGAAGTCGGAGCTGAGGTGAAACGGAAGCATTTACATTAGATAAAGTAATGCCAGTGGACTGAATCCGTCTAAGGTATCTTCTTTGATACTTATCTATCCCAGCCCAGTTTTTAAAGAAAATGAAAGAATCAATAGAAAACAAAATACTATCACTTCATGAATAAGAATCTTTTCAGAGGGAGATGGGGGAAGAACTTTGTATCTTCCTTGACACAAGAAGAAGGAAGAAGGGAGGAGGAGGAGGAGGAGGAGGAGGAGGAGGAGGAG
This sequence comes from Ahaetulla prasina, assembly GCF_028640845.1. Taxonomy (NCBI): domain Eukaryota; kingdom Metazoa; phylum Chordata; class Lepidosauria; order Squamata; family Colubridae; genus Ahaetulla; species Ahaetulla prasina. The sequence continues at coordinate 13,697,888 of NC_080551.1, forward strand.
GAGGAGGAGGAGGAGGAGGAGGAGGAGGAGGAGGAAAATTTTTGAATAAAGCAAAATTCCAAAAATATATATATACATTATCCAGTTGTAACTTGGAAGGGAATTAATGATGTAAAATTAGTAATGCATCTTTTAGATACATCTTTATTTCTAAGATTGCCAGTTGGCAAACATTGGGATGTGTGCATTTTATATAAAACTTTACCCTCTTGTTCTCATTTTTGAAACAATGGCTGTATCCACCTACACGGCATAATTGAGGGCCTCTGGTGGCTCAACAGACAAAGACAGTCTGTTATTAATAAGCTGTCTGCAATTACTGCAAGTTCAAGTCCCACCAGGCCCAAGGTTGACTCAGCCTTCCATCCTTTATAAGGTAGGTAAAATGAGGACCCAGATTGTTGGGGGCAATAAGTTGACCTTTGTATATAATATACAAATGGATGAAGACTATTGCTTGACACAGTGTAAGCCGCCTTGAGTCTTCAGAGAAGGGCGGGATATAAATGGGATATAAGTGCAAATAAAAAAACCAAAAAAACCCCCAAAAATTAAACCTTAGAGAGTATTAACTCTGTTTAGCTTTTTTGTGACTTAGGGCACTTTGAACCCAACCTATACGATACTTTTAAGACTTAACGTATTGCGCAAATCCAGAAAATGGATAAATCCAATAATCAGGTGAGATGTGTTGTATGAATGCAGCCAGTGGTTAAGCTGGCCACTCAAGCGTTTCTCGGATAAGGCTTCCAGATACATTTATAAAGATGAAAGATTAAAAAGCTTGGGCTACCCAGGAAGGAGGCATAGAGATAACAGTACTGAGCCAAGCAAACAAAAATAAGATTAAGCAAGTTTTCTTTAGTCTACAGCAACTCTGCTCAAAACAGTCTCCTCTGAGGTTGCTTCCTTTAAACGAAGTGGATCAAATCAAGAATTTCTGACATTTGTTTATTTGGAATCTGAGCGTGCCATCTTTCAATCAAAGCTGCCCAAATGGCAGCTGGCATTCACTATAGTGTGTAGGTTGCTCTGGTTCCTGAGAGATCTTTCTGTTTAAATAAAAAGACACAAGCGTTTCCGGAGTCAAATAATAGGGATGCCTAATGAAAACGTCAATACCATCCAGTAATAGCTTCAGGGCTAGAATTATCGTTCAGATTTAATGTTCGTGTAGCATTTTCAAACTCTCAAAGCTGCATTTGGCCAAAGAAAATGTTGTCGCCTTTGTTTCATTATTGTGGCGGAGATTTGGCATGGAGATCAAATTATTTCCGCCTTCCCCAGGAGGGAATTTTCTCCAAAGGCTTAGAAATAGAATTCTTACCTTCAAAGGTTTAGCAGGCTGGGTCAGCATCCTTCACAAAATACAATTTTCCTGCATTAGGATTTTATTCAGAGAGATATAAGAGTTACCTCTCCTTCCTTGGGGCTAGGTATTTAGCTAGTGGGCTATACGTGGTGGAGCAGTGGTTAGAAGCAGGGGTGAGCTGCTGGGGGTTCGTAGGGGTTCGAGAGAATCTTTAGCTAAGATTCTGTGCAGTTCGGAGAACCACCAAATCCCACTCCTGGCTGGCCCCACCCACCCAGCCCAGCCCCTCCCAGGATTCCCTACACGGCCCGTTTTGGATGCAGGTGAGTGCAGGACACGCATGGAGGCTCGGGGAGGTCAAAAAATGGGCCTACCAGCCCATTTCCGGCCTTCCCGAACTCCCAGTAGGCCTGTTTTTGGGGAGGGCCTCCAGAGCCTGGGGAGGCCATGTTCGCCCTCCTGGAGTCTCAAGGAAAGCCCCCAGAGCCCAGGGAGGGCAAAAACGCCATAGTGCAGGAGGCCGTCTAGGCCATGCCCACCATGGCCACGCCCGCCCACCATGGCCACGCCCGCCCAGCAACTGGGCAGAGAACCCCTTGCTAAAATTTTTGAAGCCCACCCCTGGTTAGAACCCATGGGTGGCACAGTGGTTAGAATGCACTGCTGCAGGCTAATTCTGCCCACTGCCAACAGTTCGATCCTGACTGGATCAAGATTGACTCAGCCTTCAATCTTTCTGAGGTCGATTTGAAAAACGAGGACCCAGATTGTTGCAGGCAATATGCTGACATTGTCGTGTAAACCACTTAGAGAGGGCTGTAAAACACCGTGAAGCAGTATATAAATCTAAGGGCTATTGCTACTGCTACATTGAAATAAGGGAGAGTTGTGTGATGGAGACCCGTTTCTTTGCAATAACAAAGATTTTTTCAAAAACATCCAAAGTATTCTATGAATAAGAACCTTTTTGGTGGACAGGAGAAGAAAACATTTGGAAAAAAAGACATTATCAATAATATGTTCATCACTACCAGGCATTAGGCTTTCCAATTCGTTTTTTAACAAACCCATAACTCTTTTTATGTAATTTTAAATCTTTCTTTCAATTGTAAATATATAAACCAAAGGCAGAAATGACCTTCTGATTCTAACTCTTCCTTAGACCTGAGGGAGGGCTCGCCAAAATAAAAATATTTTATTGTAAGTCCACCAGTCCGGTTTCGCCACCCTTTGTGCCACCAAGAGCATGTGTGCATTGGTTAGAGTGCAGTACTGCAGGCTACTTCTGCCGATCACTGGCTGCCAACTGTTTGGCCGTTCGAATCTCACCAGGCTCAAGGTTGACTCATCCTTCCATCCTTCCGAGGTGGGTAAAATGAGGAGCCAAATTGTTGGGGGCCATAGGCTGACTCTCTAAACCACTTAGAGAGGGCTGTAAAGCACTGTGAAGCAGTATATAAGTCTAAGTGCTATTGCCCTTCCTTCCTTCCTTCCTTCCTTCCTTCCTTCCTTCCTTCCTTCCTTGGCTAGAATGCAATATTGCAGGCTGTCTCTGCCTACAGTCAAGAGTTCGATGCCGACCAGCTGAAGATTGACTCAGCCTTCCATCCTTTTCTGAGGTGGGTAAAATGAGGAGCCAGATTCTTGGGGGCAAGATGCTGACTCCGTAAACTGCTTAGAGAGGGCTGTAAAAGCACTGTGAAGCGGTATATAAGTCTAAGTGCTATTGCTATTGCTTTTCTCAAAAAGGCTTCCTGTGGGGACACTCAAAGAGTCATCTTTGTAGAAAACCTTGTTTTATATTTATTCCAACCTCTTAGAATGGCACGTCAAACAAAATGGTTGTTAAAAATTCAACATTTACTTTAACTTTGTCCTACCATAAATAACCGTGCCATCCAAACCTTAGTTCATGACCTTCTAAATCAAGTAGCCTCTTATTCTGGAAGTTCACCCACTCTTTTAGCCAGACCAAACAACAAGCATCGAAATACACTTTCAAATCTGGTAAACCCAAACCCCCTCTTTCCTTAGCATCTTGCAATGGGGCTACCTTTGCAACTGAGGGCAGGACAAGAAGCAGTGGATGGAAACGACCTAGAACTAAGGAAAAATTTCCTGATAGTGGGAACAATTAATCAGTGTAACAACTTGCCTCCAGAAGTTGTAAATGCTCCAACTCTCAAGGTTTTTAAGAAGTGATTGAACAACCATTTGTCTGAAATGGTATAGGGTTTCCCGCCTGAGCAGGGGGTTGGACTAGAAGATCTCCAAGGTCCCTTCCAACTCTGTTATTCTATTCTATTCTATTCTATTCTATTCTATTCTATTCTATTCTATTCTATTCTATTCTATTTTACTCTACTCTACTCTATTCTATTCTATTCTATTTATTTATTTTTATTTATTTATTTGTCACAACAGCATATAAGCATAAGCATGAAATAACTATACGATATATAAGCATATATATAAGCATATGGGGATTATCAATGCTTCTCTGTTGGAAGGGGTTTTCCCTGCCGCCTTGAAAGAGGCAGTGGTGAGGCCCCTCCTCAAGAAGCCTTCCCTGGACCCAGGTATTTTGGGAAATTACCATCCGGTCTCCAACCTTTGCTTTGTTGCGAAGGTGGTTGAGAGTGTGGGGGTGTGTCAGCTACCCCAATACCTGGATGAAGCTGTCTATCTAGACCCGTTCCAGTCCGGCTTCCGGCCCGGATATAGTAAGGAGACGGCTTTGGTCGCGTTAGTGGATGATCTCTGGAGGGCCAGGGACAGGGGTTGTTCCTCTGCCCTGGTCCTATTAGACCTCTCAGCGGCTTTTGATACCATCAACCATGGTATCTTGATAAAAAGCTCTTCTGGTGACGGTCGTCAAATGGTCTTCGAAAGACAATGGCCCATCCAGGAGAACGCCCAAGTTGCGCACCCTTTCCATCGGGGCCAATGACTCGCCCCCAACAGTCAGCCGCAGCTGCAGCTGACTATACCGGGGTGCCGGCATCCACAGCCACTCCGTCTTGGAGGGATTAAGCTTGAGCCTGTTCCTCCCCATCCAGACCCGTACGACTTCCAGACACCGGGACAGTACTTCGATAGCTTTGTTGGGGTGGCCTGGGGTGGAAAGTACAGCTGCGTATCATCAGCGTACAGTTGGTATCTCACCCCAAAACCACTGATGATCTCGCCCAGCGGCTTCATATAGATGTTGAACAGGAGAGGTGAGAGAATCGATCCCTGCGGCACCCCACACATGAGGCGCCTCGGGGTCGATCTCTGCCCCCCTGTCAACACCGTCTGTGTCCAGTCAGAGAGGTAGGAGGAGAACCACCGATAAACGGTGCCTCCCACTCCCAAACCCTCCAACCGGCGCAGCAGGATACCATGGTCGATGGTATCGAAAGCCGCTGAGCGGACCAGGGCAGAGGAGTAACCCTTATCCCTGGCCCTCTAGAGATCATCCACTAACGCGACCAAAGCCGTCTCCGTACTGTACTCGGGTCTAGATAGACGGTTTCATCCAGGTACTGGGGTAATTGACGTGCCACCGCACTCTCTACAACCTTTGCCGTAAAACGAAGGTTGGAGACTGGCCGGTAATTTCCTAAAACAGCTGGGTCCAGGGAAGGCTTCTTGAGGAGAGGTCTCACCACCGCCTCTTTCAAGGCAGTGGGAAAGACCCCCTCCCGCAAGGAAGCATTTGTAATCCCCCGGAGCCAGCCTCGTGTCACCTCCTGCGTGGCCAGCACCAACCAGGAGGGGCACGGGTCCAGTAAACATGTTAAATTAAATTAAATTAAATTAAATTAAATTCTATTCTATTCTATTCTATTCTATTCTATTCTATTCTATCCCATCCCACCCCATCCCACCCCATCCCACCCCATCCCACCCCATCCCATCCCACCCCATCCCATCCCATCCCATCCCATTCTATTCTATTCTATTCTACATGACGGTTCCCAAGCACTCATATTTTGAACATTTGATTAAAGGGATGCTGTGCCAGTTGTAATTCACTTTTGTTCTGATCCATTATAACTTTGAATTTACAATAAAATAGTCATAAATCAGGAACTACCTGTAACAATTGGTGCTAATTACTTAAGTGGAAGGCTGGGAAAAGCTCCCCTGTAGCCTTCCAATACATTCACAGGAAAAAAAAGTATAGTTCGAACAGGGGATTTCCTGATTTTTAACTTATTTTCTTAGCCTTGTTGGCTTTAATAATGCATCCTTTTTCTGGCAGGTTTGATGAGTAACTGGAAAGATACAGAAGGGGTTATAAAGACAGCTGGGTTGGGATAGCACTTAAATAGAGCTCACTTTGTAAGGCAGTCTCGTCCTTTTTGGACATGTCTGCTGCTATTTTTGCCAGTTGATGAATAAGCCACAATATTTGGGAGAGGGAGGGGGGTAGAGGAGGGGAAAGAAAGCTTATGGTGTTTATACCTGGCTATGTAAAGTGGTCCAGTCTACACCGCCTGCCATGAGAAGGAGTCTCTTTTCCAGCCAACCGCTGCAGGTTAAATAGACACATTGTCCCAGAAGCTTTTGGCTAACAACGAAGTGGTGCTAACAACCTGAAGGCCCAACCCACCTGTAGCAAATAGAGACAGATCCATCTGTCCTAGCTATGAGCATAAATCTGTTGTAAAGTGTCATGACACAGAGATTTCAATTTTAACTCCATGCAACCCAAGATGTTGAAAAGAACCCAATCAAATCGGATCAAAACCCCTGCTGGTCTTCTCTACAGATTCACAGACTCCATTTATAAGAGCCAACACAATCCTAAATTGCATTAACAGAGGGATGCAATCAAGATCAAGGGAGGTACTAATACCACTTTAAAGTAAAGGTAAAGGTTCCCCTCACACATACGTGCTAGTCGTTCCCGACTCTAGTGGGGCGGTGCTCATTTCCAATTCAAAGCCGAAGAGCCAGCGCTGTCTGAAGACATCTCCGTGGTCATGTGGCCGGCATGACTCAATGCCAAAGGCGCACGGAACGCTGTTACCTTCCCACCAAAAGTGGTCCCTATTTTTTCTACTTGCATTTTTTACGTGCTTTCGAAACTGCTAGGTTGGCAGAAGCTGGGACAAGTAACGGGAGCTCACCCCATTACACGGCAGCACTAGGGATTCGAACCGTCGAACTGCCGACCTTTCGATCGACAAGTTCAGCGTCCTAGCCCCAGAGCCACCGCATCCCTCCAATAATAATATATATATAATACCACTTTATAAAGCCTTAATAAGCCCAAACCTGGAATACTGCATCCAGTTTTGGTCACTACCGTATAAAAAAAAAGATGTTGAGAATCTAGAAAGAGTGCAGAGAAGAGCAACCAAGATGGTTAGGGGACTGGAGGCTAAAACATACAATGAACGGTTGCAGGAACTGGGCATGGCTAGTCTAGTCAAGAGAAGGACCAGGGGAGACAGGATAGCCATCTTCCAATATTTGAGGGGCTGCCATAGAGAGGAGGGGGTCCAAAGCACCCGAAGGCCAGACAAGGAATAATGGATGGAAACTGAACAAGGAGAGATTCAACCTGGAAATAAGGAGAAATTTTCCAACAGTGAGAACAACCCACCCATAGAACAGAAGTTGCTTTCAGAAGTTGTGGGAGCTTCATCACTGGAAGAAGAAGAGACTGGACTGCCATTTGTTGGAAATGGTGTAGGGTCTCCTACTTGGGTAGGGGGTTGGACTAGATTACCTACAAGGTCCCTTCCAACTCTGTTAATCTGTAACACCTTACCTAATAAAATATCTGGGAAACACTGATCTTTTTTTACACGGAATTACTGTGATCAGATCAGTATGAAATAGTTTCTCTGAAAGTGGCCAAATTCTGTGGTAAAAAAAGACTCCCTGCAGATGTTATTCAGCCAGTCGTTGCCGACTCTAGGAGGAGGTGCTCATCTCTGTTTGAAGGCCATTGAGCCAGCGCTGTCCGAAGACATTTCCGCGGTCATGTGGCCATTATGACATCATTGAGGGCTGTGACCTTCCCACCAAAGTGGTCCCTATTTATCTACTCACATTTGCATGTTTTCAAACTGCTAGGTTGGCAGGAGCTGGAGTAAGGACAAGAGTTCACCCCATCATTTGGCGCTTGGGGTCTCGAACCTGGACTGCCGGCTTTCCAGCCTCTTAAGCACTGAGCCACTGTGTCACCCCTGGTTCTGCTATTCCGCCGCGCTGTGTGTGCAAAATTAGGCAAACTTTAACTGCCCACTGTTAATCCACCAGCCAATGCAATATATTATCCTGTCTTTTATTTTTATTTTTTTTAGTATCATTATGGTTTTAATGCTTTTATTTGCTGGTCTGTGACCGTAATAAAAAAAAAATGATCGGTGGATTGCTGGTCTTGGTTCTTTACATGGATGCCTATGTATGACTGATGCATGGCGATAGCAACCTGGTTTTCCCCTGGGCCATCCTTTTTCTTCGGTGCACTACAAATAACAAAGATGAGGTCTATTATAAGTGAGCATCGAAAACTATCGGTGGTGACCTCAGGAGGTTGTCAGAATAGGTAAAATAAACTATTTTCTCCCCACACACACACACTTCCCCCCCCCCCATTTCAGGGAGAGGAAAATGAAACAAAGCAGCTATACAATTTTTCATTGAATGAAAACAAGAGCAAAACTGTGCTGCCGAGAGCTAATTTTCAGTGGCACCATGCTGGAGGGTCCTGGAGTCTGAAGAAATAGGAAAACGGGTGTCAGGTTGTTCATTCCTACCCATTCTTGCCCAAGGGACTCTAATATTTAGGAAGTGTATTGACCCTGAACCAAGCAGAGCTGAGCTTCCAATCATCATACAAAAAGAGACCGCACGCCACTCTTTAGCGCAGGGGTCTCCAACCTTGGCAACGGATTCTGGGAGTTGAAGTCCACAAGTCTTAAAGTTGCCAAGGTTGGAGACCCCTGCTTTAGCATATCTGCCCCACTCCCTCCACAATTCACATCTACGGAGGCTGCAGCTAGTCCAGAATGCAGCTGCGCGGGTAATAGTGGGAGCAACTCGTTGCTCCCATGTAACACCAATCCTGCGCGGCTTGCACTGGCTTCCTGTGGTCTTTCGGGTGCGCTTTAAGATTTTGGTCACCACCTTCAAAGCGCTCCATGGCTTAGGGCCCGGGTACTTACGGGACCGCCTGCTGTTACCGCATGCCTCCCACCGACCCGTACGCTCTCACAGAGAGGGTCTTCTCAGGGTGCCGTCCGCCAAACAATGTCGGCTGGCGGCCCCCAGGGGAAGGGCCTTTTCTGTGGGAGCTCCTACGCTCTGGAACGAACTTCCTCCTGGACTACGTCAAGTGCCTGATCTTCGGACCTTTCGCCGTGAGCTGAAAACGCATTTATTTATTCAAGCGGGACTGGCATAATATTTTTAATATTTTTAATATTTTAAATTTTAACTGGGGTTTTATCATTATATGGTTTATAATTTTAAATTTTAAACTTTTAAATGTGGCCATTTTTTCTAATATGTTCGGTTTTAAATTGTCGTTTTAATTGTACATTTTTGTGTTTTTTATCTTTGGCTGTACACCGCCCTGAGTCCTTCGGGAGAAGGGCGGTATAAAAATTTAATAAATAATAATAATAATAATACGGAATTCATCCACCCCCAAAAAATCAAAATTAAAAAAAGAACAAAACACCGTTCTCAAAACCTCACCGCTTAGAAAGGAAGATAAATGTTCTGCCTCTGCTCTCCCCGTTGTCATTGCATCATCAACATCTCCGTGTTAGTTTTAACAGTTCAAAAAAAAAAAATGAACCTCGACTCCTGTAAAATTCCAGATAAGCTTCAGAACTAAGAATCGTTTAGAGACTTTGTCACTCTTCCTAAAGTTGTGTTGTTGTTTTTTCAAAAAAATAAAAAATAAAAAATAGCCAAGTTGGCATCACTTTGGAAAACTAACATGGAAAATTCCATAAAGGTTACAAGGATTTGTTATGAACCTATTAGACTTTTTCAAATTTAAAACAGGATTCTGGATTCTTTCAACCTCCATTCTCATCCTGTTTCAGAACATGTTTTTTCTGATTGCTTTATGGTTTGGGGTCTCATCAGATGACTTCCTCTTATAGAGTGATAGGAGGACAGATTTATCTGCTTACCGTTTTCCTGTTGAGAGAGGGGTGACTGTTGGGGTGATGCAACAGGTGAGCTGAAGCAAACGATGGGTAGGCAGGATTGTGTGTGCGAGAAATGATAAAAGAAGTCAAGATGATGGCTACAAATGTACAGAGCCCCACCCCTTTTAACATGCTTGGTATGGTGTGTGGATGGCCCTGACATGGAACCAATACCCAGAACTCTTCTCTTCTCTTCTCTTCTCTTCTCTTCTCTTCTCTTCTCTTCTCTTCTCTTCTCTTCTCTTCTCTTCTCTTCCCTTCCCTTCCCTTCCCTTCCCTTCTCGTCTCCTCTTCCCTTCTCTTTCCTCCTCTCCTCTCCTCTCCTCCCCCTCCTTTCCCCTCCTCCCTTCCCTTCCCTTCCCCTCCCTCCTTCTTCTTTTTTCTTCTCTTCTCTTCTCTTTTCTTCCCTCTCCTCCCCTGTTCCCTTCTCTATTCTTCTCCTCTCCTCCCTCCCTCCCTTCTCCTTTCCTTTCCTTTCCTTCCTTCCTTCCTTCCCTTCCCTTCCCCTCCCTCCTTCTTCTTTTCTCTTCTCTTCTCTTTTCTTCCGTCTCCTCCCCTGTTCCCTTCTCTATTCTTCTCCTCTCCTCCCCCTCCCCTCCCCTCCCCTTCTCCTTTCCTTTCCTTGCCCTTCCCTTCCCTTCCCCTCCCTCTTCTTTTCTCTTCTCTTCTCCTGTCCCCTCCCCTGTTCCCCTCTCCTCCATTCCCTTCTCTTCCCTCCCCTGCTCTCTTCTCTTCCCTTCCCTTCCCTTCTCTTCTCATAGGTGGTCCTCATTTAATGACTAGCGATTGTCCAGCAACCATTCAAATTTATGACAGCATTGAACTAGCTGTGATAACTGACCACTGCAGTGTCCCTTTGCTTTAAAGAGTTGGAGAAAGATATTTACATTCCATGTTCTCTCTCTCCCCCTCCCCCCACCACACACATGCTCTGAAGTATCTTTACTGGATCTAATCTAAGTGTTGATCCAGCACCATAGCATGAAGTTAAAGCATAGTACTCTCAAATGGCATTGGCCACCAGTTCAGAAGGTTTTAAAAGGAAACTGGATACACTGAAGGTGTCTCACGCAAGCATGGATACTTGCTTTGTCGCCTGCATACAATTTTTAAATCACAAATAGCATCCCTTAAATCACATCTTAGAGAGAGCGGAAGTGAAGACTTATCTTCCTGTCAATGCTTATAACCTCCCTGGCCGCTCTGTGTGTGGTGCGTGTTTGCCAGCATATGTGTGTGCTTGTGTGACAAGATGCTAGACTAGGCAGGCCTTTAGTCTGATCCAGACTCAAAGTTCTGAAGTTTTTAAAAGAAGAGCCCAGAAAAAGATCAAAGTCTTAAAGTTGCCTTCAGCATTAATTTTGTTGTTGTTACTTGCGAAGTTGTGTCTGATCCATCACGACCCCATGGACCACGTTCTTCCAGGCCTTCCTATCCTCTACCATCCTCCGGAGTCCATTTAAACTCATACCTACTGCTTCAGCGACTCCATCCAGCCACCTCGTTCTCTGTTGTCCCCTTCTTCTTTTGCCCTCCATCTTTCCCAGCATTAGGCTCTTCTCCAGTGATTCCTTCCTTCTCATTAGGTGGCCAAAGTATTTGAGTTTCCTCTTCAGGATCTGGTCTTCTAAAGAGCAGTCAGGATTGATTTCCTCTAGGACTGACCGGTTGGATCACCTTGCAGTCCAAGGGACTCGCAGGAGTCTTCTCCAGCACCAGAGTTCAAAGGCCTCCATTCTTTGGCGCTCAGCCTTTCTTACGGTTCAGCATTAATACCGGTGGCTAAATGCACAGCCACTGCACAGGTTACAAACTCACAACCGTCCCTAGTTTAATGAGATATATTGTAGTTGCATTCCTTTGTAACATTATTTCTCTGCTTGCATGCTTTCGTATGTGCACATTACTAAATGCCTAATCAGATACAACATGGCTTCCTTGTGGGGGAGAAATTCCACTTATCCACATCAGCAGGCTCTGAAGCCAGCCAAAACAGTACTAACTGTCTTTACTTTGGCTGTAAACCGCCCTGAGTCCTTTGGGAGAAGGGCGGTATATGAATTGAAACAATAAATAAATAAATAAATAAAAGATCTGAAATTCTGCTCACTTTCCCTTAGACTATCTTCCACAATTAGATTTGGAAGGGATCTTGGAGGTCTTCTAGTCCAACCCCTTGCTCAAGCAGGAGATCCTGTACCATTTCAGACAAGTGGCTATCCAGTCTTTTCTTAAAAGACTCCGGTGATGAAAAACCTACAACTTCTGAAGGCAAGCTATTCCACTGGAACTTTCTCCTTAATTCCAGGTTAATAATAATAATAATAACAACAACAACAACAACAACAACAACAACAACAACAACAACAGAATTGGGGGGGACCTTGGAGATCATCTAGTCCAGCCCCCTGCTCAGGCAGGAGGTTACACTAGGGATTCGAACTGCCGAACTGCTGACTTTTCTGATCGACAAGCTCAGCGTCTTAGCCACTGAGCCACCTGGCCAGTTGCTTCTCTCCTTCTCTCCATTGTTTCTTGTCTTTCCTTCTGGTGCTTTGGAAGATAAGGTGCTCACCCACCCACCCTTTTCTTTGGGGCAGCCCCTCAAATACTGGAATACTGCTATCATGTCACCCCTAATTCTTCTTTGCTCTGGACTAGCCAAACCCAATTCCTGCAACCGTTCTTCATATGTTTTAACCTGCAGGCCTTTAATCCTCCTAGTTGCTCTTCTTTGCACTTTTTTTTCCAAAGTCTCAACCTCTTTTTTTGCAACGTGGCGACCAAAACTGGATGCAGTTATTCCAGCTGTGGCCTTACTAAGTCTTTATAAAGAGGTACTAATACTTGGCGTGATTTTGATCCTATTGCTCTGTTGATACAACCCAGGATTGTATTAGCTTGCCTGATCTGAGCCTGCCACCTCCTATGTAGGATGCGCTGAATATTTATTTCAAAAGCTTATAGCCAGCTTGCAGTAATATCGACTGCATTGCAGACACTCTCTTTTTTCACTCATCCCTTCTAGCTCAGAGATTGAGGTTAGATGTAGCTGCTTTTTTTCTTTTCTCTTAAATTAAGTCGTGGTCCTTTGAGTCTTATTCTTTGGCTCACACCTTCCTTTTCAGCCACTTGTGATGTACAATCTGGCTGGTTTTTCCTCTGGAGGATCCCAGGGGTTTTTTTGGTGGGGGGAATCTTTTATTTTCCCCCCAAGAGCTTTCTTCCTTTCCCTGTTTCTTCCTTCCTCCCAGAGGTTTGGCTCCTACTTTTTCTCCTATTCCTGCCTCCCTCCCTCCTTCCCTCCTATCCACCCCCACCCACCCCACCCCTGCCACTCCAGCCCATGTCTTATTTTTCCTGGCTCTTTGCCTACCTGATTCAAAGTTTCATAGGATGGTTCAGTCCCCTTAGTAATCCACCAACTATAGCAAGAGGTATCTAAAGGAGAACAGGAGGAGTCACAAACTCTCTCTGCAGCCGGTTGCAGCTCAACGTGGACTGTTACTTCTCTCTCTCTCTCTCTTCTTTCTTCATTCATTTTGATTTTCATTCTAATATTAACCCTGCTGCTGTTTTTTTGCTGCTTTCCAATTGAACATTTGATACACCGATACCAGGAACTTTGGGGGGGTGTTTTTTTTGGAGGGGGTGGGTGTTAGGGGGATAAATCAAGAACAAGGTGACCCCGGAGAAAAGCAAAGGACATCTGGAGGCTGTGAAGAAGACTCAGCAGAGCTGGCCAGAAGTTATCCTGTCTTCCTGAACTCCCTCAGAGACAACTAACTTACAAGACTTCTAGCCTTCCGTTGGGCGTATGGGACTTAACTTCTCGAAGCACTGAATTGTGAAAGGTAAGATGTCACTCTGTGCTTTCTGCTTTTTTGCATTTGAAGGTGCGTGTGTACTTGAGAAGAGCTTTTGTAGCGATCGTGGGAATTTGGGTGCATCGTTTTTCTCTGCTAGACAGCGTTGGGATCATACAAGCAGGAGTGATTGTCCTCAGGTCATGTGGATGCTTCCCTGGTAAAATAGCTCCACTTAAGAAAAAAAAAAAACCCCGAAAAGGATGCTGAATTAAACAGAGGAAACCTTATCCTCCTCCATCTAATCATCCAGACTGTCTTTTAATGCCTACCTTGAACGGGGGTGGCAATGATTCTCTTTGCCAACTGTTCCAATTATGTGGCATCCATGAGCATTCGGCTGCCGCAACAGAAAAAAGTTTGTTCATGATGGATGGTTGGGTAGATGGATGCTTATTGTTGCCAGGCAACCAAGGAAAGGGACAAAACTTACATCCAACTTCTTTCTTTGATTTTGTTTTGGGGACAGTGGGAATGGATCTGTAGACGGGAAGAAATGGATAATTCAATGATATTGCTTTATGAGGGAGGGGTTAGAAGTGAAGTCCCATTAAATTGAGCTAAGAGAGTATTTGGGGCAGGGTGGGGTTGTCTTTAGCAGCAAACTGATTTGGTCCAGGTCTAAGACCAATCCTCTAGAAAGTTATGCTGGTTATTGCAGATTCTTGTTGTTGTTATTATATCACCATTTCTCCTGCTCTGTTAATCTACTTGGCATGTAGCCAATTTACAGAAGCACCATACATGGGTCCTTTCCCAAATAATCTACTAGGAGTTAGACTAGGATCACACTAAGCACTAATTGCTTTAACTACAGTTTACTGAATGACCAATTCACCGGCTTCACACAATGCCTGAAACCCTAGTTTACAAACCGCAGCAGCGGAGTTCACGGTCCATCAAACATTACAGCTTAGCGTAATGTATTTTTTACAAAGTGGGGAATCAGAGAAGGAGGGAGGAATGTGGCTAAGTGCAAGGGTGCTTTGGAATGAGATCTCTCAAGAGAAGATAAGGGTTTATTGGAGTAAAGAAGTTAACAAGTTTGCAAATATGCAACTCGGATGCAGGCACATCTGCATTTCAAAAAAAATGGCTTCGTCAGTATGATAGCTACTTGCATTATTCATGAGCCAAGCGGTCAAAGTAGCACTAATGACTAAGCTTATTAATTACACAACTACATCCTTTTTTGTCTTAAAGGATCACAAATGCCCAAAGAGATTTTTCCCCTTTTCCTTTATTACAACAACCCTATAAGGTATGTTAGACTAAGAAATGATGACTGCCTTGGCACAACAACCTTATTCAGGTCAAGTAGGAACCGTGGAGGTGAACTAGGACATCATATTAAGATTTAATAATGTTAATTTTGGTTTTTCTGTACGCTTTTGTTTTAATATGTTCTGCAAACCATCTTTTTCGTTTATGGTTTATGACATCGTTGGAACCTAAAAGATAGCTGGTTCATCCAACAGCTAGGTCAAGGAATATTGTGTGAATATAGGCAGCAATGTACGATCATCTAGGGGAAGCCATTATTAACAAATGAGGATTTCATTAGAACAATTTGTCTCCAGAAGTTGTGAATGCTTCAACACTGGAAGCTTTTAAGAAGAGATTGGATAACCATTTGTCTGAAGTGGTGTAGGGTTTCCTGCCTAAGCAGGGGGTTGGACTAGAAGACCTCCAAGGTCCCTTCCAACTCTGTTATTCTATGTCTAAATAATCTTCCCAATTCTGTGTCAAAGGGCTTGGTCATTATTCCATTTTTTCTTGGTTATTAGTTACTCAATGACTAAGGCTGGGCATTAAAAAATTGTGAAATTATAGATTTATATCTGCAAGCCAAGAGTTCTATTATCCATTATGTTACGAACCCGCAATATTTGGAGGTTTGTTCTTAGAATGTCGTTCTTTGATCTTACTTCGGGCTGTAAGCTGTCTGGAAAGATGGGCTATTTGGCAAATGTAAAAAAAACCATATACAAATGATGAATGAAAGCATTAAGAGCTTGGGGGAGAATAGTGGCCTCAAATCCTGCTTTTTTTAAAAAAAAAAAAAAAGACCGTTTCTGGCTGTGAAACGTTGATCCTAGGTCCCTGGGGATTTCTTACAAGGTCTAGAGTGACTTGGGCTTTAAAAAAAAAAATCCAACAGATCAGCTTAGAATGGCTAAAGACCTACTTTCTTTTTGAATGAATGCATAGAACTCTTTTTTTTCTTTTTTTTTTCAATGTGGTTTCGTTTTAAAAAGAGAATGTGTCATTTCTTCATGGAATTGGCGTTTTCAAAAACCCTTCATTAATCCTGAATGCTTGTATTTTCTGCCTGATGCCAAACCCCTAAACTTTAGCCTTGGCCAATTAGAACTACGCTTTGCCCAAAGAGAAAAATGTGACCACATACATTTAAAAGAAAAGTGGCGGGCGGGGAGAAAAAAGAAAGAACAGGGAACATGCATGTTTTTTATTCCTTTATTCTATTAGCCTGGTTCTTTGTGTCTTCTTTAAACTTTTTTTTTAATTGCTAATGGGTAAGACCCAGAATATATATAATCATTATTATTTTTTTCTATGGTTCAAAGAGATTTCTTTGCTCTGGGAATAAATCAGTCCTCCTCACTGACCATAGTAGTTTAAAGATGAGACACACTGCCAGCGTCAGGAAAAGTTTGACAAACTTTTTAGAAGGAGCCCAAACCACCCACGGTGCACACTTTCATAGAAATCAGCCGTTTATATGAATAAAACAAGAACAACAAAGGTTTGCACCGATAGCATGTAATCACATTTTGGTTCCATAGATGTTCAAAATGCGCGTCCTCCTCACGAAAAGACTACCGCGGTTTCCACACAGTGAAAGTCTCGCTCGAAAGCCGCAGAGACGGTTCCACGTTTCTTAAAAAAAGAATCTCTGCTTACGGAATGGCTTAAACTGTTTGCCGATTTCCCATAATCTGATTTTTACAAAGAAAAATACTCTCACCCAGGGGTGTATAATCTAACACCCTTTTGAAAGTTGCTGCTGTATTTGGGATATTTAAAATTGTGGGGGATGGGGGTAGGTGGGAATTGCTCAGATTGCTGTTGAACATTTGTGTGTGTGTGTGTGTCTGTGTGTTTGTGCGTTTGTCTGTGTCTGTCTGTCTGTCGGTCGGTCGGTCGGTCGGTTCCTGGCAACTGCCTCGAAACTGTCTTTGCAGTTTTCTTGGCGAGGTTATTCAGAAGTGGTTTGCCATTGCTTCCTTCCTAGGGTTGAGAGAAAGTGGCTGGCCCAAGCTCACCCGGATGGCTTTGTACCTGTGGTTGAGACTAGAATTCACACTCTCCTGCTTTCTAGACTGGTACCTTAACCACTACACCGTATATGAAAGCAAAGACTTCACGTCTGGATCCGTCCATGCCATTTACTAGGCAAAAAAAATTACAGAAATAGTTGTCCTGGCCTTCTCCCATCCAAAGATTGACCAGGCACAGCCCTGCTTATCTTCCAAACTCAAAATCAGCCAGGCGCTGCCACATCCAGAGTTGGTCGGTTGATTTTAATGAATTGATGTTTCAATGAATTAACCTTTTTTTTTGTCCCAATTTGACTTCTCCTATTAGTATTCCACTCAAGGCTCAGTATGTCCTTCATCTTGTGCCTCTCAATTTTAAATAAAACTCCATCTGTTAGCCTTATCTCCTGCTTATCCTTTAGGGATCTTCCTCTGGTTTTTTTTTTTTCTTTGCACCTATTAAAAGTTTACAAAGCATAAAGTAGCGTGATAAAGTCTTGTATCCCATTCCAATTTCTGATATTGGAAGGGGCCATTCTTTTTAGTTACAGCATGGCCTCAAACCAGTGGTGAAATCTAATTTTTTTTTTACTACAGGTTCTGTGGGCGTGGCTTGGTGGGCATGGTGTGGCTTGATGGGTGTGGCTTGGTGGGCGTGGCAGGAAAAGATACTGCAAAATCTCCATTCCTACCCCACTCCAAGGGAAGGATACTGCAAAATCTCCATTCCTACCCCACTCTGGGGCCAGCCAGAAATGGAATTTTCCGGTTCTCCGAACTACTCAGAATTTCTGCTACCGGTTCTCCAGAACCTGTCAGAACCTGCTGGATTTCACCCCTGCATCAAACCGAAGTATCCTGAACCCAAAACAGCAGTGGAAATGGTCTGTTTTGAATTTAAGACCTTTTCTTCAAAGCAATTCACAGGGAGCTAAGCAATAATCTTGTGAGACAGGTTGGGCTGAAATTACTGATTCAAAATTAACCTCAGCTTTGGTGGCTGAGAGTAGATTTGAACCAGGATCTCTATTTTCCAAGTCCCACCTCTTAAACACTGCATCATGCTGCCTTGATCTTGTTTAGTTAGTCCATTTCATTATAAAGCTTCCTAAGAGATCAGAAAAGGACGCATATTGTCTTTAGGGATGTAGGCATTGAATAAAAAGCGATAAACCAGTACTTTCATCAATACTGATAAAAAGTATTGGAAAATGGGGGAAGGCCAGACAAGGAATAAAGAATGGAAATCAATTAAGGAGAGATTCAACCTAGAAATAAGGAGAAATTTTCTGACAGTGAGAACAATCAACCCATGGAACAAAAGTTGCCTTCGGAAGTCATCATTGAAGCTATCAAGAAGAGACTGGACTGCCATCTGTCAGAAATGGTGTAGGGTCTCCTGCTTTGGAAGGGAGGAGCTGGACTAGATGACCTACAAGGTCCTTTCCAACTTTGTTATTCTGTTATTTAAATCATTAATTCTAAACAGGTGAGGCACTGTGCAAATCTGCAAACTCTTTTGATGCTGCAGGTTGGTGGTGGTTTTTTGTCAGGTTGTGTCCAATGACTGCCTAACTAGATTTTGGTATTCATATCTCATGGCTACCGGTCAACGATGGCTACCTCCTTTGCAGCTAGCTGGTGGACGGTGACAATGTGCTGCTAATGAAATGATGTTGAATTGCTGAAGAGTCCATAGCTGTTGCCTTTTCAGTGTCGCTGAGCTCGGTGAGATGCTGAGATGCTCTGTTCATTTTGGCCGGGCTCCATGGAGCGTGTTGAGTGCAGAAGGCTTCCTTCCATTGTTATTTCTAAAACAAAAGAGCGAAGATTATTCCAGTTAAAAAAAAAAATTGCAGTGTCATCTTAGGGGAGCTTCATACAGTCTTGGATTCCTCCGCAATCTGCAATCCTTGCTTTAAAGCGGGGACCCCAGGTTCATTTGCATCGTGCCCAGAATGCGCCTAGACCAGACGTGGCAAAACCTCAGCAGCAAAATGACCTATTAAAGCTGCCCTTTCTAGTGATTTTAGTTCATTCGCTTGCTTGCCTACTGACGCTTCATCTGGCCTAGAACAAAAAGACAACACAATTGGAGGGCCCCACCCCCACCCTCCAAGGCTTAGAAAAATCCATTTCAATCCTACTAAGTATACAACTCCTGGGCTGGAAATAGTTGATTTGCCCAGCTTTGCTTTAAGGGAATGGAAAGCTCTGATTTAAGAAGAATTCGTGGCGTCCTCAGACTTGGCCTCGGCTGTGCCAATAGAGCAAGGATAAGCCAAACTGGCAGGCTTCCAGCTCTTTATTTCTCTAGAAAATTAAATGACAAGCTGCACCTGCTGATGTCCTCTTTCTATGCATCTAGAAAAAAAGTAATATCAATAGACATATTGTGAATGCATTCCAACAGAATGAAGTGAAGAGGAGGACCAGGGGAGATAGATAGGATAGCAGTCTTCCAATATTTGAAGGGCTGCCACAGAGAGGAGGGGGTCAAGCTGTATTCCAAGGCACCTGAAGGTCAGACAAGGAATGATGGATGGAAACTGATCAAGGAGAGATTCAACCTGGAAATAAGAGCCGTGAGAACAATCAACCCATGGAACAGAAGTTGCCTTCGGAAGTTGTGTGAGTTTCATCACTGGAGGCTTTCAGGACGAGATTGGACTGCCATTTGTCAGAAATGGTGTAGGGTCTCCTGCTTGGGCGAGGGCTTGGACTAGATGACCTATAAGATCCCTTCCAACTCTGTTAATCTGCAATCTAGAGTCTTCTCTAGCAACTTCCTGGCCCACCGATCAGATTCTCCTATTTTTGTTTGCTTCTACCACCATCTTGTTGCGGCTCCACCTTTATCAGGGTTCCAAGCCTAATCCGTGACCTTCTTCTTGGGCTTCATCTCATTTAGCACTGCCCGTGAGGTTCACCTACATAATAACTTTATATATATATATTGTTTTACATTCTGCAAGGCCCCTGCAAGTTGCATCATATGTGAGCCCAGGATTGGGTTGACATAAGGGCTGAGCTGCTGGGAGTTCGCAGGGGTTCGGGATAACCCCTAGCTAAGATTCTGTGCAGTTCAGAAAACCCCCAAATCCCACTCCTGGCTGGCCCTGCCCCACCCACCCCACCTACTCCTCCCAGGAGTCCCCACGCAACTTGTTTTGGATGCCAGGTAAGTGCAGGGCACACACGGATGCTCAGGGAGGGCAGAAAATGGGCCTACTGGAAATTTGGGAATGCCGGAAATGGGCCTGTTTCCGGCCTCCAGAGAGCCTCCAGAGGGCCTTCAGAGCCTGGGGAAGCCATTTTCGCCCTCCTGGAGACTCAAGGAAAGCCTTTGGAGCCCAGGGAGGGGAAAAATGTCCCTACCGCCATGTTGCAGGAGGCCGAGTAGGCCATGCCACCCAGCACCTGGGCAGAGAACCCCTTGCTAAAATTTTTGAAGCCCACCTCTGGTTGCCATGCATGTATCCATGTCTCCCTTTGTTCATAATATGCATGCCTCTCTCATACGTTCCTCTTCTACCCTTATCTTGCTCTTGCATATGAACCTTGAGAAGGCAGGGACAGCAACAAAGCTTCCTCCCACTTATCATAAATAAGTTGGTTTTATACTGCCATTTCACATGAAAAGCCAGCAGTTTCCCACTCAATGTCGCTTTCCAATTAAGTACTATAGGATTAACTTATCGGCTTGGTACTCCTTATCTGGCTTACCCTGCAAGGCCAATATCAACCTTGCACATTTAAAACTACCTCCTCCCTGTCTCCTTTACATCCTGAGAAACTGTTTCCACCTGCTATATAATTGCAGGCTATGTTGTCTCTTATCTGACCGTTCCCTTAACAGCAGCTCTTTGCCCAGTCTCTCAAGGTCTTTCCTGCATAACGTTACAGAAATAAAGACAGGATTGCTCTAGAATTGCTCTTCAAGTCTATGTCTGGAAAAATAAGAGCGGGTAAAATAGCAGGTAAAGCATTCCATCCTACTACGATAATTTTTTTTTAAATAAACGTTTAAAAAAATGCCACAATCCTGCAGGGCTATAACATCCACCAAGAGCCATGGTGGCGTGGTGGATAGTACGAAGTATTGCAGGCTAAGCTCTGCCCGCTGCCATGAGTTCGATTCTGACCAGCTCAAGGTTGACTCAGCCTTCCAACCTTCCGAGGTCGGGAAAATGAGGACCCAGATTGTTAGGGGGCAACACGCTGACACTGTAAACCACTCAGAAAATGCTGTAAAGCAAGGGTCACCAACCCTCGGGCCATGCCCCACTACTGGGCCCTGAGCTGTTCAGAACCAGGCCACCCAAAGCAGTGGGTGAGTGTGCCCAGGTGCATCTCTACTTGTGTGAGCAGCGGGCAAGGGTGTGCCCACCATTCACATCAAGAAAGCTGTGTGCACCTGTGTGCTTGCCTGCCACTCATGCAGACCCATCCCCATCATCCCCCCCCCCACCGGTCTGGCATGCCGGGGAGCTGCTCTTCCAGGTTCTGGTGTTCCTCCATGCGCATGTGCGTGCTCCTGTTTTGGCACTCAGTGCCGAAAAGTTTCACCGACACTGCTCTAAGTGCTGTTGTCTCAGCCACCGTTATAATGGATGAGAATAACAGAATAAAATAACAGAGTTGGAAGGGACCTTGGAGCAGTTGGGCTACCCAGAGGTGGTATTTTCTGGTTCTTCGAACTGCTCAAAATTTCCACTACCGGTTCTCCAGAACCTGTCAGAACCTGCTGGCCAGAACTAAGCACCCCATGGGCCGGATGCAGCCCGCAGGCCTTGATTTTGACATCCCTGTTCTACATTCGAATTTATCAGAGTTTTCAACTTCTGATATTGAACAGCTTCTAAAGCAAAGAAGGAATGTCATATGACCTTCCCACAGGATGGTAGCTGCAGTCTCCAGCATCCTATACTACAGTGGTGAAATCCAAATTTATTTTACTACCGGTTCTGTGGGCATGGCTTGATGGGCATCGTGTGGCTTGGTGGGCGTGGCTTGGTGGGCGTAGCAGGGGAAGAATACTGCAAAATCCCCATTCCCTCGCCACTCTGGGGCCAGCCAGAGGTGGTATTTGCCAGTTCTCTGAACTGCTCAAAATTTCCGCTACCGATTCTCCAGAACCTGTCCGAACCTGCTGGATTTCACCCCTGCCTTGGAGGTCTTCTGGTACAACCCTCTGCCCAAACATGAGACCATATACAGTCTGACTCATACAAAAGAGATACACCCAGAGAGCTGCTTACAACTACTGTATGTTACACCGACATAATCCGCAAGTCTATTTTGTCAGTTTTAATGAATTGATGTTTAATGAATTAACGTCTCTTTTTTTTTTTTTTTGTCCCAATTTGACTTCTCTTATTAGTCTTCCACTCAAGGCTCAGTATTTCCTTCATCTCAAGTTTTAAATAAAAGTCCATTTGTCAGACTTAACTCCTGCATATCCTTTAGGGAGGGACCGTCCCCCATTTTTTTCCTTTGCACTTATGAAAAATCTACAAAGCCTTCCAGAGGTGGGATTCATTTACCTATCCTACCAATTCACAAACGTGAGCGCGTGCATGGACTCACTTCGCTCACACGCACCACCAACGTGCATGTGCTCGGCCTTCAGCGCATGCTCTTTGCACGCAGGTGCACCTTCTGTGCATGCGCCCAGCCTGTTTGGCTAAATAGGACAGCGCTACTTCTGGGCGGGTGGGCAGGTGGGTGGCCGCTACCAGTTCGCCCGAACCAGACAGTACCGGCTGAATACCACCTCTGCTTTTAACATCATAATGTCTTGCATCCCATTCCAACTTCTGATATTGGAAGGGGCCCATCTTTTCTCTTCTTTTCAACACTGTTATTCTAATAACATAATAACAGAGTTGCAAGGGACCTGTCGTGTCCCCCTCCCCCTCTGACGACCGGGTCTAGGAAGTCCGTATCAAGCGTGGCAACGAAGCCTCTGCAGCTTGTCAAATTCCTTCGAGGTTTCTCGGGGCAGGCAGGAGTCCAAGTTATGACTTCAGCAATAGCATCAAACTAGATGAGACTTTGCTTGACTCAAGGTTGGAATGCCAAAAGCAGGTCCTTTATATAGGCTGTGGGGTGTGGCTCCATGATTCAGCATTTATCCAGGCCCGCCCCTCCCTTCCTTCTGCTGGCGTTGCCTCTCAGATCTCTGGAAGCGAGGATCCTCCCACTCTGAATTCTCTTCAGCTGGATCTGCTATCAGTAATTCGAGCACGTGGCTGGCTTGCTGCTCACACGCTGTAGGAGTGAAGTTTCTCGGGATTCTCTGTTCACTCCTGACATCCTCTCCGAGCATGGGGCCAGGGCCAAGGGCTGGAGGCATGACAGGCCATTCATCTTCATTATCAGACTCGGAGTCTGATAACAGGCCCGGGAGGAGATGGGAGGGGCCCGGCTGAGGAGGACGAGGCACAACAGGACCTTGGAGGATTTCTGGTGCAACCCTCTGCCCAAACAGTCTGTATACCAATCTGACTTGCACAGAAGGGATCAATTTTTAAGACCCAGGGAGTTGCTTACAAGTGCTGCATGTTACGCCAAGATAACCTGCAAGTCTACACTACTATTACAATGGCTGGATTTTCAGATGAAATGGGACTGAGTCATCAATGTATTATGGAAATGGGCATGATGGCCTACTTCATCCAATACGCTAAACTAATTGATCATTATTTTAACATATTGGATGTTGTAGGCCAGTGATGGCGAACCTTTTTGGCACTAAGTGCTCAAACCGGAATGTGCGTCCATATGTTTGTGGTGGAGCACCGGAAACCCAAAGACCAGCTGGCCGGTGCGCATGGGCGTACTGGCCAGCTGGTCCTTGGGTTTCCAGCATGTGTATCAACCAACTGGTCTTCGCATGCGCCAGAGCACCAGAAACTCAAAGACTAGCTAGCTGGTACGCCCATGCCTGTTTTTTGGCTGTTTTCAGGCTGTTTTTCAGGCCATTTTTCAAGCCAAAACCAGCCTGAAACCAGCCTGTTTTGGGGCCATTTTTCGGCCATTTTCCAGCACTCCGCTACCCACAAAGACCAGCTGGCCAGTGCTGGAAACCAGAAGAGGAGCTGGCAACAGTGCGCATGCTCACAGAGAGGGCTTTGTGTGCTACCACTGGCACGCATGCCATAGGTTCACCATTACTGTTCTAGGCCATCATGCCTTCTTTTTTTCATTGAACTATCCCATTTTTCTGCAAATGGAGGAGTCATGTTTTTTTAATCCAGATTTAGAATTTAGCACGTTGCTTCAACCGAGCTCCTGAGAGCTTGGACTGGCTTTTCTAATTGATTCCTAACTTTCCAGGACTGCCAGTCCTGCGAAATCTGGCTCATTTCAGACACAATAATTCTGCTCTACGACAATGCCAATGTCCATGGGCACAATAGCAGTAGATGCTTGCTGAGGTTATTATTCAAGACCTGCTCACTTAAGCAAAGTTTTCAAGATCGGAATGATCCATCATTTCTGCAATTCTCACACTCCAAGCAGAGACAATACTATGCCAAGGAACAGAAAACTGGGGCCAAAAACAACAGGATGCACTTTTATGTCTGATTTTATGTAACACCATCCCTGGACTTTTATAGAAACATCATTCAGTTCATGGTTCCTTCTCCCCAGTTTATAGCCTGTAATTTAAAAAATGGGATTGCTATTAACCCAGCCTTCTTGATTTCTATCCCGTGCTCATTTCTTCCCAATCCAGTAGAAATTCAAATAGAGCCAGACAAACGCAACAAGGGGATTTGCATCTATCCCAGCCTCCATTATTTGCTCACTTTATGTTGGGGAGCCCTGTAGAAGTTTCCCTGGTGCTTGGCTTAAAACAAAAATAATATTGGCACAGCTCTGCCTTTATTTTGCACAAGACGGCGCATTGGTATGCAGCTGGAGTCAACTCTCCCAGCGTCTTCGGCGTCTTCATCTCATTTTAGAGAACAACAGGCAGGTTCATCGGCTTTAAATAAGACGTTTCCAATTC
This sequence comes from Ahaetulla prasina, assembly GCF_028640845.1. Taxonomy (NCBI): domain Eukaryota; kingdom Metazoa; phylum Chordata; class Lepidosauria; order Squamata; family Colubridae; genus Ahaetulla; species Ahaetulla prasina. Next base: position 13,722,535 of record NC_080551.1, read on the forward strand.
TCCAATCTGTCTGCTGCTGCTTCTTCTTTTTCTTTCCCAGCGTTGCACTGGGGATGAGTGTTTGGCTGTTGCAAAGTTTCCCCCTTCCCACAATTTGGTCATCTCCTCAAAGGCCTCCACTACAGCTTCCATTGCCCTGAGAAAGCCCCACCTGCCATGTTGCCCATCAGGCCAGGAGAAATGATGAAAACTCTTTGATTTCACAACATGTAGACAACATAGCTTCAATGGGGAAAATGTGACCATCCTAAAAAGGTAAAAGGTCAAGGTTCCCCTCGCATATATGTGCTAGCCGTTCCCGACTCTAGGGGGCAGTGCTCATCTCCATTTCAAAGCTGAAGAGCCAGCGCTGTCCGAAGACGTCTCCATGGTCATGTGGCTGGCATGGCTCAATGCCAAAGGCATACGGAATGCTGTTACCTTCCCACCAAAAGTGGTCCCTATTTTTTCTACTTGCATTTTTTATGTGCTTTCGAACTGCTAGGTTGGCAGAAGCTGGAACAAGTAACGGGAGCTCACCCCGTTACACGGCAGCACTAGGGATTTGAACCGCTAAACTGCCAACCTTTCGATCAACAAGTTCAGTGTCTTAGCCACTGCATCACCACGTAACCATCCTAGATCAAGTCCAAAAACCCTAAGAAATTTCTAGAAGGCTGGCGGGCTGACAGATTAGCCGTCAATAGACACGTAAAAACAATGGCGACCATTTGCCTTAATAATCTTAAAGTGGAAATCAACATAGAATGAGGTGTACAACAAGACTATACAATATCAACTATCCTTTTCTCAGTCTGCCTTGAAGAAGTATTTCTCAAACTAGTCTGGGCAAAAGATGGAATAGATATCAATGGCACCTCTTTAAATCACTTAAGATTTGCAGGTGATGTTGTTCTAAGAGTTGCGGTGGTGCAGTGGTTAGAGTGCAGTACTGCAGGCTACTTCTGCTGATTGCTGCCTGACTGCAATTTGGCAGTTCGAATCTCACCAGGCTCATGGTTGACTCAACCTTCCATCCTTCCGAGGTGGGTAAAATGAGGACCCAGATTGTTGGGGGCCATAGGCTGGCTCTGTAAACCGCTTAGAGAGGTCTGTAAATCACTGTGAAGTGGTATATAAGTCTAAGTGCTATTGCTAGTGCTATTCTCATCTCACAAGACCCAGAAGAGCTACAAAGAACACATTCAAGAGCTGCACAAAGCAGGAGAATCATTTGGCTCAAAAATAAACCTGAAAAAGAGCCAGTTTAATGTTTAACAAATTCGCTAATGAAAATAAAAAAATGTTATATCTGGAGAAGAATTAGACATGGTAGACCACTACATATTCCTTGGCCAATGGATTTCAGTGGAAGATGACACAGTAAGGGAAATTGAACGGTGTGTTAAATGAGGTTGGCAGGAAAGCTAAGCATAATTTTCACAAAAAAAACCTATGCTTGAAGAGAAAAGTTTTCGATCAGTGTCTGCTACCTGCTCTAACATACGCCAGTGAAACATGGACACTAACCTCATAATCGATCCCAAGGTTATGAGTGGCACAAAGAACCATGGAAAGATATATGCTCAGCATTACAACCTCAAGATAGAAAGATCCGCGCATGGATTAGAGAACAAACGAAAGTATACTCTGTCATCAAGAGAGTAAAAGAATTGAAATGGAAGTGGGCTGGTCACATAGCAAAAAGAACTGATGGCAGGGAGGCCAAGGTGGTCATAGAATGGATCCCACTTGATAAAAAGCATCCACAAAAGAGACCCAAAACAAGATAGATCGACGACATCCTCAGGTATGGCAGGTCCAATCAGCAAAAGAAAACTCAGGACCGTATGGGTTGGAAACATGCGGAAGAGGCCTTCAACCTGCAGTGGACAGACAATGGCTAAAATGATGATGATGATGGTGATACACCTTAACAACATCTACAGACTATGCAAAAGAACCAATCAACCAGTCCAAAAGAGAACAAAAAGACTCCAGCACCTCTCCCCCAACAATCTGCACCCAGATCACCATAGATCAGTGGTGGCTAACCTTTTCCGGACCAAGTGCCTAAAGCTGTGCATGTGTGCGCCTGAATGTGCACGCAAGCAGCCAAACCCCTAAGATGCAATGCACATGCAGACCCCATGCACACGTTCCCCCGTGTGCGTTTGGACCCTCACATACACTCCACATGCACATACGTGTGCTCCCCCCACATGCGCACTTCCCCCCGCGTATGCAGAGACCCAAAGACCAGCTGGTTGGCGGGAGGCACGTGCACATGTTCAGCTGAGCTGAACTGGGGTGATGACTCATGTGCCCACAGATAGGGCACTGCGTGCCACCCCTGGCACATGTGCTATAGATTTGCCATCACAGGCATAGATTAACTCCAAGGCTAACATCAGACCAACGATCAAGTAAAAAACACATCCCTCAAGAAACTTTTTTAAAAGCCAACAGTAAACAGCCCAACCAAAGGACCACTAAGGCCAACCCCACCAGCACTGACCGGGCAAACTACTGGAATATAAACTGAGAACAAATCGCACTCCTTACTAGCACTGATGCTGTTACCTAGTTGGGTAAGGAAACATCTGCAAGGAAACAAGCCTCTGGTGGCTCAGACTGCTAAGACAGTCTGTTATTAACAGCAGCTGCTTGCAATTACTGCAGGTTCAAGTCCCACCAGGCCCAAGGTTGACTCAGCTTTCCATCCTTTATAAGGTAGGTAAAATGAGGACCCAGATTGTTGGGGCAATAAGTTGACTTTGTATATAATATACAAATGGATGAAGACTATTGCTTAACATAGTGTAAGCCGCCCTGAGTCTTTGGAGAAGGGCGGGATATAAATGCAAATAAAAAAAAAAAAGCAAGCTCAGAGAACACCAAGGAGCCCTCGTGTTGCCTTTCCACAGCCAGCATCTCTGCAACGGTCACAAAAGTTGTGTTCATCTGACGGTCCTAACACTGCCAGCTTTTGGCTGCTGTTGCGCAGCAAGGACCCTTCTTATTAAAAAGAAGAACCCAAGTTCTTCTTTAAAAAGTTTCAGTCTCTTTTTGAAGAGGGCAAGAGAGAAGGTTGGCAGGCTGGCTGGCTGGCTGGCTGGCTGGGAGGGTGTCGAGGTGGGGTGAGAAACCGAGCAAGTCATGACATATTAAATTAACCCAAGCAAGATGCAACGGTGGAAATCGTAGCCTTTGCTTTTGAAAAAACTCCCTGTTCTCCTTGGAGAGGAGCAGAACAAGTTCGCCCTATGTGTGGATAACTAGAACTACTCCAGTCTCCATCCATCTGTGTGTACAAGGGGAACGGGCGTGAGCAGCTGTTTCTGCCCATCTTCCCTCAATAGCCTTACAGTGCAGACATATAGAAGGTTTTTTGTTGAGCCATGGAATAGATGGGGCCTTTTTAAAAAACTCTATAATGGGGATCATCCAGCTTTTTTTAAAAAAAAAAAACTATTCATAGCAACTGAGCACGCAGACACCAACATCTGTATAGGAGAGTGAGTGAGCCTCAAAGAGAGGCTCTTAAAGAAATTCAAGGGGTAGCTTATGAGATTGCCGTAGGCTAGCTATCTTCACCTGGAACACCAGGTTAGAATTAGAACTGCAGAAAAAACAATGGCTACCAACCAGCCTTCCACTGAGGACCTGTATACTGCACAAGTCAAAAAGAGGGCTGTGAAAATATTTACAGACCCCTCACATCTGGATATAAACTGTTTCAACTCCTACCCTCAAAATGACGCTATAGAGTACTGCACACCAGAAAAACTAGACACAAGAACAGGTTTTCCCCGAAGGCCATCACTCTGCTAAACAAATAATTCCCTCAACACTGTCGAACTACTTACTAAGTCTGCACTACTATTAATCTTCTCATCATTCCCATCACCCATCTCCTCCCACTTATGACTGCATGACTGTAACTTTGTTGCTTGTATCCTTATGATTTATATTGATATTGATTGTTTCCTGATTGCTTATTTGTACCCTATGATTATCCTTAAGTGTTGTACCTTATGATTCTTGATGAACGTATCTTTTCTTTTATGTACACTGAGAGCATATGTACCAAAGACAAATTCCTTATGTGTCCAATCACACTTGGCCAATAAAGAAATCTATTCTATTATGCTCCAATGGGACTGGATTGCTTGGGGTTCAATTACACTGTGGGAACTTTGCCGTGGTCTAAGAAGAAACAGGTGGAAGATCATTAAAGAGCCATCCAACTTAGAACTAAAGAGAAGTTTCCTGACAGTGAGAACAATCAGTGGAACGGCTTGCCTCCAAAGTTGTGGATGCTCCATCACTGGAAGTTTTCAAGAAAAATTGGATGCCATTTGTCTGGAATGGTATAGGCCTCCTGACTGAGCAGGGGGTTGGACCAGAAGACCTCCGAGGTCCCTTCCAACCCTATCATTCTATGTTCTATGGCCGTGATGGTGAATTTATGGCACACATGCCCGAAGTGGCATGCAGAACCATGTCACCTGGCACACGGGGCGTCGCCCGTTCCTCTTCCAGGTTTCTGGTGTGCATGCACACACGACAATCAGCTGGCCTTTGTGCGTGCCACAGTGCCGGAAACTGGAAGAGCTGGTTTCCGGCTCTTCCGGTTTGGTCTTCCGTTTTCCGGCTGTGAACATGTGTGCCAGCCAGCTGATCAGCATGTGTGTATGCACAGCAGTAACCAGAAAACTTGCTGGAAACCAGAATTACCTTATCCGGCATGCATATAGCTCCTCTTCCTGGTTGCGGCCCTGATGAGCGTATATATTATCTATATTAAATAGGTAATCATATTAGATATAATTAAATGTAATGTTTGCTAGTCTTGATTTTATTTCAGTTTCCTGATGTTGGACTCAATTTAAGGCTCTGATTGATTTCCTTGGAGTTTCTCTTCTGTTGTTTAGAGTTTATCTCTGACCTATGTCTGACTTCTGATTGAGTACTCAACTAATGATGAGCTCATTGATCTGTCTTCACTCACTTCCTATAGGTGCAACAGCACATTTTCCCCAGTGGTGGGATTCAAATAAGTTAACAACCGGTTCTCTGCCCTAATGATTTCTTCCAACAACCAGTTCACAAAACTGCTCAGAAAGTTAACAACCAGTTTTTTATTTTTTTTATTTTTTATTTTTTATTTTTTTTATTTGCATTTATATCCCACCCTTCTCCAAAGACTCAGGGCGGCTTACACTATGTCAAGCAATAGTCTTCATCCATTTGTATATTATATACAAAGTCAACTTATTGCCCCCAACAATCTGGGTCCTCATTTTACCTACCTTATAAAGGATGGAAGGCTGAGTCAACCTTGGGCCTGGTGGAGCTTGAACCTGCAGTAATTGCAAGCAGCTGCTGTTAATGACAGATTGTCTTACCAGCCTGAGCCACAGAGGAAACTCATCTCAGACAAATGATTCAGATTCTCCTGAAGTGGTGTGACCTGGCTGAATCCCACCACTGATTTTCCCCCTTCGCCCAGTGATTGGCACCAGAAGCATTGGGCAAGATAATTTGATGGCTGTTAAGGCACTGGGCAAGCTATATTTCCTCTAGTAGCTGAAAAGTGATTAGCTTCAGATTCTGAAGAGACAGAAAGTAAAGCATGCACACATCAGTAATGTAAAATGAAAGGAAGAAGAGCAGCTGAGTCAAGGAGAGAAATGCCAGGAGAAGAGACATTTTCCGAGCAAGTGTTGTCCTTTGGCAAATTTTAGGAACGACACTTAGAGAAATATGATATTACAGCTGAAATCCTATTGGCTGTAGTAAGCAGGCCATAACTAGTCTGATGCCTGAACATCACAGAAATCCACTTTCTACTTGTATGCTTCCATGGAAAAACATCTAAAAACATTTTCACAGAGTATGACAGAATAACAGAGTTGGGAGGGACTTTGGAGGTCTTCTAGTCCAACCCACTGCTCAGGCAGGAAACCCATCTCAGACAAATGATTGTCCAGTCTCTTCTTTAAAAAACCTCCACTGTTGAAATACCCACAACATCTGGAGGCATCTGACATGGTCAGAGAAATATTTCTAGTAATACTAAATATATATAAATTATATGCTCACTGAACAATTTGTACAAATTGCTACTCTCTGATTTCAGACTGGGTGAAGGATGGCCAGGGAAGGGCCTGATTTTATCTAAAACCTGATAAATGTGATGCCTTTCAAGGCTCGTGGAAGAGCTAAAAGTTGCCAAATAAAAAAAACAAGGAGTGAGAAAAGTGTCTGCAAGATGAGAGATGCAGAGAGGTGTGAAATTTCTACAACAAAGGGGGTCTTAGAAAGAGCACCCAGGGGCAGGGCACTCTGGGATCCACCCAAACCGCAGCCCGAACTGGGGAAGCAGACAGAAGCGTCTTTGTGAAGCAGAAAACCTTCGTGTTTGTCTCCCTGTTGAGCTATGAAAAAGTTGAGTTGAGTTTTAATTCTAGGTGTGGCCATTTCGTTCATCTGTGGTCTTGTTTAAATGCAGATGTGACTCATTCCACTCTTTACCCAGGAGCTTACCCACTGGAAAATAATTTATTCTTTTTGGGGGAAAAAACCTGAAATGAGAAGGTTGTTCCATTCACTTTAAGCCTTGTACAAAATGGTTCTTCTTAAGCATCTCTATGAGTCATTTGACATAACAACGGCCATCATGTTTTTGGAAATGGTGAAGTTCTCCAAGGTACTCTGCTCCAACCTGGATACTCCCAGATAGATAAACTTCATCTCCCATAATTCTCAGACATTTTGGGCAGCGTTAAAGATTCTGGAATTAAATTCTCCACATTCAGAGGTATCCTAGTTGTTGTTGTTAGTTGCGAAGTTGTGTCTGACCCATCGCGACCCCATGGACAATGTTCCTCCAGGCCTTCCTGTCCTCTACCATCCCCTGGAGTCCATTTAAGCTCACGCCGGCTGCTTCCGTGATTCCATCCAGCCACCTCGTTCTCTGCCATCCCCTTCTTCTTTTGCCGTCAATCTTTCCCCGCAATCTCCCTTCTCCAGGGAGTCCTTCCTTCTCATTAAGTGGCCAAAGTATTTGAGTTTCATCTTCAGGATCTGGCCTTCTAAAGTAGGGGTCTCAAAACTTAGTAACCTTAAGGCTTGTGGACTTCAACTCCCAGCTTTCTCAGCCAGCTTTGTTAAAGTTACTTAAAGTTACTAAGGTTGGAGACCCCTGTTCTAAAGAGCAGTCAGGATTGATCTCCTCTAAGTGACCAGTTTGATCACCTTGCAGTCCAAGGGACTCGCAAGAGTCTTCTCCAGCACCAGAGTTCAAAAGTCTTAATTCTTTGGCTATTCAGGAAAAAAGATGCCGGCCAAGTTCAAGGCAATAGAACCAGATCCAGACTTCAGTCTAGATAACAAATTAATCAAGTTACAAAAAACAGAGTTTCAAGTATCAGAATTTTAGAGCTCAGTGCTTTATGGTTACCTGTGTAATTAACAACTGAATTAGCTTTGGATTTTTGTGTTTATAAGAATGTTTTTATTCAATTTAGTTATGGAAATTATTAATTACAATTAATTATTAATTAATTGTAATTAATAATTCAAATACCAGAGTTATAGAGTTCAGTGATTTATAATTATCTGTATGGTTCCTTTGTAGCAAGGGCACGATGTCATGTATTTTAACGATTAAACATACATCACCTTGAAACTTTTGTTTTTGTGTTGTGCTTGAATAAGAACAGTACTCATTCAACATTAGTTATGGAAAGATTGGTGTTATTGTACTAAAAATGATATTCACGTTGACTGATACGGCTGTGTTTTTATTGTATGCTTTCTATAATGACTGGGTTGCTGCTGTGTTTAAATTATTATTGCTTTCGACATTGTTATTTTGCTTGTAATCATGTGCCTAACTTGTTTAGAAGCTGAAATAACATGGAACAAAATGAATGGAAGTAGGGGTGATTTAATTATTATTTTTTTAAAAAAAGAAGGTCTAATGAACATTTGCAAAAGACTCAAGAATGTGCAATTAACACAATTCAAATGTGAAAGCAGCAGATTCACAGCTGGGGAAAAATTCTCGGGGCTAAGATTATTCTGAAAAATCTCTCTCTTTTGCATATTTCCCTTTAAGAGACAGAACGCAAGAGACAACTCCGTAGGCAGTTTTGGCTTCCCAAGTTAATTTATTAAGTGAACCTGGCAAGGCTGGTGGCACTTTTCAAAGCAATGCTTCATTCTGTGCCTTTCTTTTTTATCTCCTTCCCTCCCTGTTTTCTTTAAGTAGCTGACAGACCAGTAAGGAAGGGCTTCCCTAAAATAATTGAGGCACCTGATGTTCTGTTCCTCCATGACCCAGAACAAATAGCTTTAAAGTGTCTCAGTTTTGACTTTTGTCGTTTTTTGGTGTGTGCTCTAACAGTTTTATTGATTCCAGAAATGCCCAGGAGAGAATAGCAGCAAAACAAGACAAGGGTGTTTTTTTGTTGTTGTTGTTTTGGTGTTCTCTTCCCCCCAGACACACGCACACACCCTCCCCCAAAAAAAAGAAAGAAAGAAAGAAAGAAAGAACAGGCTCAATCCAAAGTAATTATTTATTTCCTGGGTCCATGGATAGAAAGAGTCAAGGCTTGCTGGAATACACGGAGTTCGGCAGACCTGCATAAATTTTGACTTGCTAAGTGGGACACAGCACATCAGGCATATGTAGGCAGCCTTTGGGGGACACAGTAAACCTGTTTCTTGAATAACTCCTGTTCTTCTGGGTTTGTACAATATACCTGACTCAGGGGTGAAATGCTACCGGTTCGGACCGATTCGGCTGAACCGGTAGCGATGGCGGCGGGTGGTTCGGATAAATGATAGCAATAGCGATACAAGGCTCCGCCTACTCACCTGGTCGTCATTACTTCCTGGTTTTAACCAAGAAGTAACCTGTTTTTTACCCTCTGCACATGCGCAGAAGGGTCTGCATGTGATGGCACAGGGCGTGCACTTCTGAAATGGTAGGGAAGGTAAGTAGATTTTACCCCTGACCAGACTGTAAATTAACCCACTGAACTAAAGCGTTGTACAAAGCTCTAAGCAACGAGGTGAAGAAACCAAGTTTAAATATGGCTAGACATGCTACAGTCGTGGTCAAAATTGTGGAAACCTTTTGGGAAAAGTGTATTTTTGAGGTTTGATGGCTAATAGCACCACTTTTTGGGGGAGTGTCAAGATAATCCTATTCCACTGCTGGAATGGCCTGGGAATAGCCCAGACCTTCACCCAATTGAAAAACTATGGAGCTGACTGAAGAAACCTTTTAGTCAGAAGCGACTCAGCAATAAAACCCAGTTAATAGAAGCCATCATTCAATCTTGGTTTCACATGATTACAGCTGCAGAACTCAAAGGCTTGGTTCACTCCATGGGAAGACGTTGTAAGGCCCTAATTCATGCTAAAGGTTCCCCAACTAAGGATTAACTGACATGGTGATAATTTTTGTATATCACGTTTTTTCTTCCTGTTTCATTTTTCCTTTTTATACTTCAACTGCTATTCTAATAGCAAATCCTTCATAAAAATTATTGCATTACATTCTTCATTCAATTATTTTTCCATTGATATGTAATTTTATGGTACTATTCCAAAAAAAGTGGTGTTCTTAGCTAGTTTTAGAAAATACACTTTTCCCAAAAGATTTCCACAATTTTTTCCCGGGCAAAATTTTTTATTTTCCATAATAATTCCCACAATTTGACCAGTGTACAATACAATCATTTATCCAACAATCGATCCTATACTCGAATTATGCTCAATCAGGCATTTCCACAATTTTTTCGACTACTGTATGTCACTAGGAATGAACAAATTATTTTGCTCCATTGTGCTGCAAAATGTAAAGGCTTTTGTGCATTTATCTTATCACACTATATAGCCAAAATGGGCCAACTCGCCACGGGGCAATTCAACAAAGAGAAACGTTAAATTAATTTCCACAGAACTGTGCCCTATAATCATAAAATAAAGATAAACCAACCCAGAAATAAGAAGAGTTGCAATCATTTCAATGAAAATGTGGTCCCCGATAAAAAAGTAGCTGAATGAAACGATTAATACAGTGTTGAATTATTCCATGGCAAGTTGTCCTGCAGCAAGTTGGTCATAGCAAGTTGGTTGCTACGAGTAGCCATGGTGAGTTGTCCTAGACCAGCGGTTCTCAACCTGTGGGTCGGGACCCCGTTGGGGGTCGAATGACGATTTGCCAGGGGTCGCCTAAGACCATCGGAAATATGGGAAGTATACTTGCGAGTCGAAGAATCGCGCTCCAATAGTTGACTCCACAAGCCAGCTGCAGGCTCTTCAAATCGCTAGCCGAATTCGGCTTCAGGCGCGATGAATTAAAAAAGAGAGACATCTTTGCTCTGATGTCTCCCTCTCAAGCCAGCTGCAATCACTCCCAATCGCTAGCCTAATCTGGCTTCAGGCGCCATAAACTTAATAGGGGAGGAGTCTCCGCTTTAATGCCTCCGTCCTCAAGGCAATCGCAAGCAGTTCAGATCGCTAGCCAATACGGCTTCAGGCGCGATAAATTCAAAAAAACAGTTTGCCGATTTTTTCCCCCTTCTGCGGCTGCTGAGGCACGCTGAGATCGGTTGGGGTCGCCACATCGTGGGGAATTGTATTAAAGGGGTCGCAGCACTATAAAGGTTGAGAACCACTGTCCTAGACCAAAGGGTGTCAAACTCAAGGCCCGTGAGCTGGATTTAGGCTGCAGGATGCCTAAATCTGGGCTGCGGGGCCACCCTGGAAACAATGAAGGACCAGCCCATGGTGCCTCTGCCAATGAAAACAGACTTTGGGAGAGTTGTGTGTGGCCCTCCCAGGCTCCATTTTCTCTAGCAGCAGTTTGAAGGAGGCCACTGCAGCCAAAAACGAAGCTTGTGAGGGGCACGTGTGGCCCTCCCGAGCTCTGTTTTCACAGGCAGAGGGTTGTAGGAAGCCATCGCAGTTGGAAATGGAGCTGAGGAGCCAGTTTTCGCTAGCAGAGCACTCAGGCCACCAGAGGCACCCCCAACATGACCTTGAACTGGCTATGCCCCCCTGGCCACACACACCTGCCAAAGTCAAACACAACCCTGATGTGGCTCTCAATGAAATCGAGTTTGACACCCCTCTCCTAGACCCACACAGAGCAGTACATTCAGTTTGACATTCCAGCTATGGGCCTATGTTGATTAGTGTTTGATTGTGTGCCAACAATTACATGTTGAAACTTAGCAGACGTATAGATAGATCTTCTCCAGGATGTTGTCCCAAACCTGGCACTTCAAGCCTTCCAATGGTGCACCTATCCACCTTGTGACTAGTTGGCCTCTTCCTTGTTTTCATTCCATCTTTCTCAGCACTATAGATTAGAGTCTAGAGAGCTAGATCTTTGTACAGTGCATCCTGCTTTGACCAATTTGGTTTTGGTCATTTGTGCTGGATTAAATTGAGGATTAGTTTATTCTATAATCCATTTGTTTTCCTGCTGTGGTGGCGCAGTGGTTAGAATGCGGTACTGCAGACTGACTGCTGGCTGACTGCAATTTGACAGTTCAAATCTCACCAGCTCATGGCTGACTCAGCCTTCCATCCTTCTGAGGTGGGTAAAATGAGGAGCCAGATTGTTGGGGTGTAATATGCTGACTCTGTAAACCACTTAGAAAGGGCTGGAAAGCACTCTGAAGCGATATATAAGTCTAGATGCTATTGCTATTGCTATCAAGAAACCAATTGTGGTGGATATAACAGGTTAGACGGTGGGGGGGACTTCAGTGGTAAAATGTTTGAGAATTTCATTTGTCTTTGGAAAGATTCCATGAAATCGCTTCTACCTTCTCCCTCCTTCATTCCCCATCTGACCAGAACTAAACTGGTGAATTTTGAAAGACAATTTCTGCATCTTTTTATCAGCTCTTCATAGAAATCCAATAATGTATGACTTGGTATATTAAGTACACTTTATTGTCTGGCTCAGCTTGACCCACATTCTACTTATGCTCTTAAACCAATTCTACTTTAATATCAATTTATGCTTCATTAGATATCTGGATATGAAGCCAGCAGAGTTCCTGCATTTCGGTGTATTTAGTTTTTAGAGTGAAATTTCCATTTCAATTGAAGAATTGCTGTAAGTATAGTTTGTGCCATGCCTAAGCCAATTTCCTTGTTCAAGTGCATCAGAAAACTGCGACTTAATAAACCTTAGCAGCAACAGGCAGCTGTTAATTAGGAGATGACAATGTCCAGTTTCCAACTGTGACTAAACACCAGTTTTGAGCAACTCCAGCTGGTCTGAACAATGGTAAGGGATGAGGAAATTCTAGCTCATCAACATCTGGGAGGTTGGACATTGTCACCTCTTCATTTAAAGAGCGTATTCTAGCTCATCAACATCTGGAAATTCTAGCTCATCAACATCTGGGAGGCTGGACATTGTCACCTCTTCATTTAAAGAGCGTATTGACTGTTATAGGCAGCGCATCCAAAATCTTGAAATACAAAGTATTTTTCTTCCTTGCCAGCTAGAGAAGGTTGAAATCCTAAACACGTCATTGTATAAACTATTGCTGTCTGTCTGTGTGCTTGATATGGACTGCAAAACGGTTCTTGGTAATTGTTTTGTTCACCCTACCAAAAATACTAATTCATTATCCTCTGTTTGTATTTCAGGAAAAGCATGACCACTTTACTACTAGCATGTGTGTGTTTGCATGTCATCGCTGCAGCCACCTCTGTGGATGTTTTAGGTAGGTCACACCCGGGCCTCCACCTTTACTATGAATTGTAAAACAAAGCAGAAGCGATTCAGTGCCTTTCCCGGGAAGTAATGGACAATGCCCTTGCAGTTTGTAAAAATACTATCATGCTGTTCCTTCTTCTATATCAGCGGTGTCAACTTCGATTTCATTGAGGAAAGCATCAGGGTTGTGGGCACATTGGGGTGGGCAGAGGTGGGGTGGGCATGGCCAGGGTGGGTGTGGCCAGGGTGGGCATGGCCAGGGTGGGCGTGGCCAGTTCAACATCACTCATTGAGGCTCCATTTTCGGCCACAACGGCCTTCTGCGGCCCTCCGCCAGCAAAAACAGAGATCCTTTAACCAGTATGAGGCAGTGGGCATCATATCACCCCAAAAGTACCAAAAATATAGCTTTGTAGGCAACTATAATACTAGCGTTCTGATACAACCTACCGTATATACTCGAGTATAAGCCGAGTTTTTCGGCACGTTTTTTGTGCTGAAAAACGCCCCCTCGGCTTATACTCGAGTCTACCCTTGCAGAGCCGACCCAGGAGAGGGTTTTTGCCCTCGAACAGCTGGGCCGGCAGGACGAGCCCAAATGCTGCCGGCATGCTTTGCCAGCTCGGCCGGCTCGCTTTGGGCGGCGGCTGGCCTCGGCGCTTCCGCCGCTTTTGATGGCGGCGGCGGCGGTGGTCGGCGGAGGGGCGGGCGGAGGGGCGTCACATTTTCGCCTCTCACTCGCCTCCTCTTGCCCGGTGGGCGGAGGCGTTGTCGCTCGGTGCCGAAATTGAGTGCGGCGGCAGTGGGGTGGGGAGGCCGCGTGAAGTGCCGGCTGGGGAGCCCGGAGCCAATCCCGGCCCCCAGCCGGCACTTCACGGCGGCCTCCCCGCCGCTCGCACTCAATTTCGGCTGGAGAGGAGGGCGAGGGTGACAACGCCTCCGCTGGCGAGAGTGACAAACAACAGAGTTCTTCGCTTGAGTACTCGCTCTTCGAAAGCCGAAATTGAGTGCGGCGGCAGTGGTGGGAGGTGAGGCCGCTGGGGAGCCCGGAGCCAATCCCGGCCCCCAGCCGGCACTTCACGGCGGCCTCCTGCCGCCGCACTCAATTTCGGCCGGAGAGGAGGGCGAGACAAACGCCCGCTGGCGAGAGTGACAAACAACAGAGTTCTTCGCTTGAGTACTCGCTCTTCGAAAGCCGAAATTGAGTGCGGCGGCAGTGGGTGGGGAGCTAAAGCAAAGAAGGAATGTCATATGACCTTCCCACATGATGGTAGCTGCAGTCTCCAGCATCCTATACTATACTATAGTGGTGAAATCCAATTTTTTTTACTACTGGTTCTGTGGGTGTGGCTTGGTGGGCATGGCCAGGGTGGGCATGGCCAGGGTGGGCATGGCCAGGGTGGGTGTGGCCAGGGTGGGTGTGGCTTGGTGGGCATGGCCAGGGTGGGCATGGCCAGGGTGGGCGTGGCCAGTTCAACATCACTCATTGAGGCTCCATTTTCACACGGCCTCCACCTTTACTATGAATTGTAAAACAAAGCAGAAGCGATTCAGTGCCTTTCCCGGGAAGTAATGGACAATGCCCTTGCAGTTTGTAAAAATACTATCATGCTGTTCCTTCTTCTATATCAGCGGTGGCAACTTCGATTTCATTGAGGAAAGCATCAGGGTTGGGGGCACATTGGGGTGGGCATGGCCAGGGTGGGCGTGGCCAGTTCAACATCATGCGGCCCTCCGCCAGCAAAAACAGAGCTGCAAGGGGGGCCTGTGTGCGGTCTTCTCAGGCTCTGTTTTCGCTGGCAGAGGGCTGCAGGAGGCTGTTGTGGCTGAAATGCAGCCCTCCCGAGCTCCATTTTTTCTGGCAGAGGCACCGTGGCCCAGTCCTTCACTATTTCCAGGGCAGCTGCCTGGGCTAGATCTAAACACCCCATGGGCCGGATGCGGCCCACAGGCCTTGATTTTGACATCCCTGTTCTACATTCGAATTTATCAGAGTTTTCAACTTCTGATATTGAACAGCTTCTAAAGCAAAGAAGGAATGTCATATGACCTTCCCACATGATGGTAGCTGCAGTCTCCAGCATCCTATACTATACTATAGTGGTGAAATCCAATTTTTTTTACTACTGGTTCTGTGGGTGTGGCCAGGGTGGGCGTGGCCAGTTCAACATCATGCGGCCCTCCGCCAGCAAAAACAGAGCTGCAAGGGGGGCCTGTGTGCGGTCTTCTCAGGCTCTGTTTTCGCTGGCAGAGGGCTGCAGGAGGCTGTTGTGGCTGAAATGCAGCCCTCCCGAGCTCCATTTTTTCTGGCAGAGGCACCGTGGCCCAGTCCTTCACTATTTCCAGGGCAGCTGCCTGGGCCAGATCTAAACACCCCATGGGCCGGATGCGGCCCACAGGCCTTGATTTTGACATCCCTGTTCTACATTCGAATTTATCAGAGTTTTCAACTTGATATTGAACAGCTTCTAAAGCAAAGAAGGAATGTCATATGACCTTCCCACATGATGGTAGCTGCAGTCTCCAGCATCCTATACTATACTATAGTGGTGAAATCCAATTTTTTTAAAAACCCGTTCTACCCAGAGCAAATGGCAAATAAGCAGCCTGCTTTGAGTCTGATTATTGTTTCATGGTGGTTGCCCTCTGATCTCCTTGTACATGACAAGGCACCTCTAACCCAGCGCTTTGTGTTTGTTATTGGTAATTCTCCTCTCCTTCTTCCATTGGAGTCCTCTCCTTCCTTTCCGAACGGGCGGGCGATTTACCTTCTCTGCCTCTTTTATTTTCCTGGAGGTGGAGGTGTATTCCTAAGGATGCCTTCAGTGCTGGGGAAGGAGCCGATCCATGGAGGGAGGGGGCGACGCTGCCGAGAAGCCGCTGCTTACAGAGAGCGAAAGAGCCAGGAGACCTTGGCATAGGTGGGCGGCTGGTGTAAGGCAGGGCAGAACCTTCGACCCGCAAGGATCCCGGGAGGTGGGGGACGAAAGAGAGGCAGAGAAGGAGGAGGAGGAAGGAAAAGAAAAGAAAAGGGGAGGAAAATAAGAGCAGTCCGAGCAATAAATAAATATTGCTGGGCTGCTTTCCAAAATCCTCAGCACGGAACTAAAAGTTGCAAGTGTTTTGTGAGTTCAAACAGTCCCTTCCAGACTAACACGTTTCATTAAAAGATACAAAGTTTGGTAAACTGAAGCTCGCTCTGTCCACGTAAAAATCATCATCATCATATAATAATAATAATAATAATGATAATAATAATAATAATGATGATGATAATGATAATAATGATAATGATAATAATAATAATAATAATAATAATAATAATCCCCACTCCAGGGGAAGGATACTACAAAATCTCCATTCCTACAGCACTCCAGGGGAAGGATACTGCAAAATTTCCATCCGCACCCCACTCCAGGAGAAGGATACTGCAAAATCCCCATTCCCTCCCCACTCCTGGGGGAAGGCTATTGCAAAATCTCCCTTCCCACCCCACTCTGGGGCCAGCCGGAGGTGGTATTTTCCAGTTCTCTGAACTACTCAAAATTTCTGCTACCGGTTCGCCGAACTGCTCAAAATTTTCGCTACCGGTTCTCCAGAACCTGTCAGAACCTGCTGGATTTCACCCCTGCTATACTATTAAGCATAGTGGTTAAGTTTATGGAAGTTGTGCTTTAGCTATTGTTGTACATCAGAAGACTCCGTCTTCTCTGCCCTTGTCTTAAGAGCTCACGGCATTTTTACAGATGCACACATTTACAGTTAAAATGACCATAGTAGAAACTGAAGAAGAAGGAGAAAATAGAGTAGAGAAACAACAAGCGAAATAACAATTAGTGGGCTCGGTCCCCAAATGATCTACAAAAGAGCTCTGTTTTAAGTTTTTTTTTTGCAGAAGACCATTAGAGAGAGAGAGAGCGAGAGAGAGAGAGAGAGAGAGCCAAACTAATGTCAACTGGGAGGCCATTCCAAAGGGGCGGCACTACCACAAAGAAGCGACTTCCCAGAATTGAAGAACCACAATCCCTTTCACCTCCTGGAAGTGTGGAACCACAAGCTGCTTCTTCTGGAATAGTTGTGTAGCTCCAGCCGATTCTAACTGGAGAAAGCAGCTTTGAAAGGAACCAAGTGCCAAGCCATAGATGGTTCTATTGATTGAAACCAGTACTTTAAATTGAACTGAGAAACTTATTGGCAACTCGTGTAGGGATTGTAGCACATGCATAATGTTCTCCCAATGACATAAATTAGTGAGGACACAGGCTGCTTCAATCTGGACCCTCTGCAGCTTCCAAGTAGGTTTTTAAACAGTCCCAAGTACAACATGCAAGAGAAGGCTAGTAGGCTAATAATGGGAAAGGCACGATCCATTGTAGGGAAGTTCTTTCGCCCCAGGTAGATCACAAGATCACGTGAAGTGTTAATGCCACTTTATAATGCCTTGGTAAGGCCACACTTGGAATGCTGCATTCAGTTTTGGTTGCCACGATATAAAAAAGATGTGGAGACTCTAGAAAGAGTGCAGAGAAGAGCAACAAAGATGATTAGGGGACTGGAGGCTAAAACATATGAAGTACGGTTGCAGGAACTGGGTATGTCTAGTTTAATGAAAAGAAGGACTTGGGGTGACATGATAGCAGTGTTCCAGTATCTCAGGGGCTGCCACAAAGAAGAGGGAGTCAAGCTATTCTCCAAAGCACCTGAGGACAGGACAAGAAGCAATGGGTGCAAACTAATCAAGGAGAGAAGCAACCTAGAACTAAGGTCCTGATAGAACAATTCATAAGCGGAACAACTTGCCTCTAGAAGTTGTGAATGCTCCAACACTGGACATTTTTAAGAAGATGTTGGATAACCATTTGCCTGAAGTGGTGTAGAGTTTCCTGCCTAGGCAGGGGGTTGGACTAGAAGACCTCCAAGGACCTTTCCAACTCTGTTATTCTATTCTATTCTATTCTATTCTATTCTATTCTATTCTATTCTATTCTATTCTATTCTATTCTATTCTATTCTATTCTATGTAGGGCCATTGCTAGTGTACCAACCAAAGCCAAGAGGAGGCGAACACAACTACTGGTTGCATGGAACAGCCTCAGTTTAAACTCTGGAACCACTTATTAAGTCCAACGTACAGTACTGAAAACTGAGCAACTGTATCAACCTTTGAACCAAATTCCTTATCTTTAGATAATAATATCATAATAATGGAGGAAGATGAGACAGGCCAAACACTATGAATTATAGAGAGTGTTAAACATTTTGGATTTTGGATTTAATAGAAAGGTGATACCCTTCATTACTACTTAAAAGTATGGTTCCTGTTTTAATGATACATCTACCTCCCATTTGCCTACTCTTGATGTAAGAATTTGATATCGGTCGGGTTATTGATTTGGTAATTTCTTCTTTTGACCAAATCATCTTTGAGACCATTTGGAGATTTAGACATACCCCAGTCTCAGCAATCACTTTGTATCGTCTCTTTAAATCTGGATGCTAGCAGCACAGAGAAGAAACAGAGATCCTTTAACCAGTACGAGGCAGTGGGCATCATATCAGCCCAAAAGTACCAAAAATATAGCTTTGTAGGCAACTATAATACTAGCGTTCTGATACAACCTAATCCTTTTTTTAAAAAATCAGGGGTGAGCTGCTGGGTGTCTGCAGGGGTTCGGGAGAACCTCTAGCTAAGATTCTGTGCAGTTCGGAGAACCCCCAAATCCCACTCCTGGCTGGCCCCTCCCACCCCACCCTGCCCCTCCCAGGAGTCCCTACATGGCCCATTTTAGATGCAGGTAAGTGCAGGGCGCGCGCGGAGGTTCAGGGAGGGCGGAAAACAGGCCTACCAGAAGTTTGGGAAGGCCGTTTCCAGCCTCCAGAGGGCCTGCGGAGCCTGGGGAGGCTGTTTTCGCCCTCCTGGAGGCTCAAGAAAAGCCTCTGGAGCCCGGGGAGGGCAAAAAGCTCCCCCCCTGCTATAGTGCAGGCCGACTAGACCACACTCACCATGGCCATGCCCACCCAGCAACTGGGTAGAGAACCCCTTGCTAAAATTTTTGAAGACCACCCCTTTAAATGTATGTTAATCTTTGACAAATTGAGGAAACCTGCATATTTCTGCTGAGTAGCCCCACAGAAAGATGGGCTGCAAATAAATTCAGAATGGACATTTCACTTGTTTTCTGCATCAAAGTGATCCAAAACTATACCCCCGCCTTTTAGAGTTGTGTCTAAGGGCTGGCCATGTTTGCCAATAAAGGGACACAGGTAGTTCTTCCATGGGGCCTAGTTTGGACATGATTCTGCCTGCCCAACAAGAAGGACGATTTTGTGGTACTGATACTTCACTCTTCTTTTCTCCTTTTCTTTTGGGGATTAGTCGATCACAGCGGCACACTCAGTGTGAGCATACCTTTACGTTCTCCTCTGCGGGTCCCCCTGGGAAGAACGTTGACCATTCCCTGCTATTTTATCGACACTTTGGGGCCCGTCACCACAGCTCCCAACACCCCACCAGTGTCCCCAAGAATCAAATGGAGCAAACTATCAGAAGACAAAGAAGTTACCCTTCTAGTGGCCATGGATGGGCAGGTACGGATCAACACTGCCTACAAGGAGTCCATCTCTCTACCCAATTATCCTTCCATACCAACTGATGCTACCCTGGAAATCAAGACACTCCGGTCCAATGACACTGGGATCTACCGCTGTGAAGTCATTCATGGTATCGAGGATAGCCAGGACATGGTGGAGGTGAAAGTTAAAGGTGAGAAACAAAATCTTTACTGCTTTGGAGCCAAGTTTTAATTGGGGGTGTGCTACAAATTTCTTCTCCATTTTTATGAGGGGTTACCTCGTTTGGGTAATGAAATATTTGGAAGAAAATCTATTTTGTCATATTTTCTATAATCTTGATTGTAGAAAATATGACTTCAGTAACAGAGTTGTTAATGCCTGAATGCACTACCTGACTCTGTGGTCTCTTCCCAAAATCCTCAAAGCTTTAATCAAAGACTATCTACTATTGACCTCACCCCATTCCTAAGAGGTCTGTAAGGGGCGTGCATAAGAGCACTAGCGTGCCTACCGTTCCTGTCCTAATGTTCCCTTTGATTATATCCAATTCGTATGGTTATTTCATGCTTATACTTATATATACTGTTGTGTTTGACAAATAAATAAATAAAAAAACAAGCTCACAGTGCACCAAGGACCCCTCATTTCAACCCTGGGCTACAAATAATCTTCTTTATTGATACCTCCATTTTTATTCTTACTGGTCCTCATTTATTTTGATAAAAGAGTAGATGTTTAATTATGAATCTGAAGGCTAAATTGTATGTCAGAAAGTATGAACTGTTGTCACTTAGATTGCCCTGAGTGAACATCTAAAAGTTGGTGGCAGTTATGGGTTATGCTTTAATGATAATAAAAGAACTAGAAAAAATGTCAGGAAAAAAATGTACGATATTCTCTGATCCAGCATGATAAAATATTCTGCTAAGTAGCCCAAATGGATGGGTGAGAATGAGATGAGGTAGTACAGAGAACAACGAGCCATTCAGAGGTCTAAGAATGATCAAGATCTGGGGGATATCTGCATTGAGTCTGTTTACACTGAACATGCATTTGTTTGAATGTGTGACAAAGAAGCAAATACAAATCTAAAAGCATTATTAATGTATTGTTTATGATGAAGTTATAGCTTTTGCTTGGCAAGATTCTGTCTATTGGATATAAGGATTGGGTCCAATTAGATTCGCTGTCTCATCTCTTGGCTTAGGCTTGACGTCAATCTTGCCAAATTAAAGTATAATCTAAGCTACTAGATATATCCTGAAAGATGCTAGAGTGTAGTTAGCCTGAACATCTTTCCCCTCCCACTTCCATCTTGGGATTGCACATTCCTTTGATGTGGGTCTCTATCTGGGAACGATCTGTTTTGGCAAAATCCATCCTCTCTGCTGCTGCAAGTGTGCAGTTTATTACAATGACATCAATGAGTCCAAAAGGGATTAGCACAACTACACCATATGCAGGGGTGAAATTTGACTGGTTCGGACAGGTAGGGACTATTTGAATCAGTTCGCCAAACAGGTAAAACCCACCCCTGGTTGGCCCCTCCCATGCACGTCCACTCTCCCGGTCGCTGCTCACCCCTTCTGGCCACTCGCTGCCCCTTTCAGCCACTCGACCCATTCAACGTTAAATGCTGCAACAGGGAGAATCCGAACTTTTCTCCCTCCATTCACAGCAAAGCTGCTTCAGCCTGTCCCTTTAAGGTACTTCGACCCCCAGGAGGGAGGGGGCCAGGGGGGACCATAAAGGGAGCAGCAGCTCCGCTGTGAATGGAGGGAGAAAATTCAGATTCTGTCTGCCACAGCATTCACTATGAGGCTTTCTGGTGCTCATACACACATTTTTTCCTACCGGGTTCTGTGGGTGTGGCTTGGTGGAAGTGATTACATGACTGAGTAGGCATGGGCAAGAGTGACATTGAATTGGCCACACCCACTCAGTCAAGGATCCCCTCACCAAGTCACACCGACAGAACCAGTAGGGAAAAAATTTGAATGTCACCACTGAACATATGCACAGACAAAGGATAAATCGACTACTTTAGGTATAAATCACGTGTACTTTCAGTGGGTTTCATTTCCTTTAACGTCTGAGGTCATCAAGCTCTTTGGTTGAGATCAGTGGTGGGTTTCAAAAAATTTTACTACTGGTTCTGTGGGTGTGGCTTGGTGGGCGTGGCATGGCTTGGTGGACGTGGTTTGGTGGGTGTGGCTGGGGAAGGATACTGTAAAATCTCCATTCCCTCCCCACTCCAGAGGAAGGTTAATCTCCATTTCCTCCCGATCAGCTGGGACTCGGGAGGCGGAGAATAGATGGGGTCAGAATTTTTACTACTGGTTCTCTGAACTATTCAAAATTTCCACTATCGGTTCTCCAGAACTGGTCAGAACCTGCTGAAACCCACCTCTGGATGAGATGATTTCATTGAGCAAAGCCAGAAATATTTATCCTTTTTTTTTTTTTTTTGGATGAGGTGTTAAATCTCAAACTTGATGTGAGAAATGAAGATCACCTTTTTTTTTCTCATACGATGATGGCAGTGCTAAGAAGTCAGCCATCTGACCATTTTCACCTGAAAATGGTTTTCGATTTTGTCATTGAGCTCTATGGATACGAATGGCTCAAACTACAAGCATACATCATGCAAAGTTTGCTTGCTTTGGGGGGAAACTAGCATCCTGTAGATACTCAACCTTTATATTAAGCTAGGCATCAAACTATTGCACCACTCCAGAAGATGGGTTAATTCAGTAGCCAAATGAAGCCTGATGTGTGTACTGAACCAATGTGTTTTCCAGGGATCGTGTTCCATTACCGAGCCATCTCTACCCGCTACACGTTAAACTTTGAGAAGGCAAAGCAGGCATGCATCCAGAACAGTGCAGTCATTGCAACTCCCGAGCAGCTCCAGGCTGCCTATGATGAAGGCTTTGACCAATGCGATGCTGGTTGGTTGTCTGATCAAACAGTCAGGTAAGCAATTGCCAAGAGTGGGGGTGGGGGTTGTATACCATTTCCTCCAACACATCCACCAGGCATGAAGAATTGGGACCACACATTGAGTTCCAGTTAAGATGATGCATTGCTCATGTCTATACCCAAGAATCTAATCAACAAACAGTCATCACTAAATTGGCACAAGATAAAATCAGTGGAATTCAAGAGGGGTCGGATTTAGACCAGTGGTGAAATGCAATTTTTTTTTTACTACCTGTGGGCATGGCTTGGCGGACATGGTGTGGCTTGGTGGGTATGGCAGGAGAAGGATATTGCAAAATCCCCATTCCCTCCCCACTCTGGGGCCAACCAGAGGTAGTATTTGCTGGTTCTCCAAACTATTCAAAATTTCCGCCACCGGTTCTCCGAACTGCTCAAAATTTCTGCTACCGGTTCTCCAGAACCCGTCAGAATCTGCTGGATTTCACCCTGATTTAGACCATTTGTGGGAACGAAATGACTCCAGACTGATTCCATTCTTGACTCCTCCACCTGGTTCTTCTTGCTCATCTCCTGCAGAATACATTTCCATGTTCCCCAGCCAGAGTGATCAGTACGGAGAATACCAATAACAATTGCACCTAGGCTTATATCATAGTGTTTTTACAGCCCTCTCTAAGTGGTTTTACAGAGTCAGCCTATTGCCCCCAACAATCTGGGTCCTCATTTTACCAACCTCAGAAAGATGGAAGGCTGAGTCAGTCTGGAACCGGTGAGATCTGAACTGCCAAACTGCAGCTAGCAGCCAGCTAAAGTAAGCCTGCAGTCCTGCACTTAACCACTGTGCCACCTCGGTTCATATAGAAGCCTGGCTATATGCAAACACAGGGTGGAGAATAATCATGGTGAAATGTTAAATGGTGCTGTGGGTCAACAATTAGAGAAGGGGTAGGAATTTACATGTCTTGGCTACCTTCCTCCTGTCCATTTGATGAGAACTCATGGCTTTATAGCCTGTGAGGAATCGGGTTTTTCTCGCCACACAATTCTGCTGGCCTGGATAATATTAGTGAAAATTCAGGAAAGAAAAATGTTTTTTGTAAAAGCATGGGTGCAACTGCCTATAGATCTGCAGGTGTCACTGAACTAGAATAGAATAGAATAGAATAGAATAGAATAGAATAGAATAGAATAGAATAGAATAGAATAGAATAGAATTTTTATTGGCCAAGTGTGATTGGACACACAAGGAATTTGTCTTGGTGCATATGCTCTCAGTGTACATAAAAGAAAAGATACGTTCATCAAGGTACAACATTTACAACACAATTGATGATCAATATATCAATATAAATCATAAGGATTGCCAGCAACAAGTTATAGTCATACAGTCATAAGTGGAAAGAGATTGGTGATGGGAACTATGAAACGATTAATAGTAGTGCAGATTCAGTAAATAGTCTGACAGTGTTGAGGGAATTATTTGTTTAGCAGAGTGATGGCCTTCGGGGAAAAACTGTTCTTGTGTCTAGTTGTTCTGGTGTGCAGTGCTCTATAGCTTCGTTTTGAGGGTAGGAGTTGAAACAGTTTATGTCCAGGATGTGAGGGTTAGGTTGTGTATAACTCTGCTGCAAGGCAGAGATCGGCAACTCGAGGCCTCATCTCTGAGATTTACAGCTCCAGAATACAGTTGTCATGGTTTCCTATCAGTTAAAGGTAGGAAACCCATTGAGCTACAGTAAAAGCCCTAGGAGAGGCTTAACCAAGTTGGAGAAAAAAACCCAAAACAACTGAACGGAACAGAATTGGAAGGAACCTTGGAGGTCTTCTAGTCCAGGGGTCTCCAACCTTGGCAACCTTAAGCCTGGAGGACTTCAACTCCGAGAATTCTGGGAGTTGAAGTCCACCAGGCTTAAAGTTGCCAAGGTTGGGGACCCTTATTCTAGTCCAACCCCCTGCTCAGGCAGGAAAGACTATACCATTTCGGACAAATGGTTATCCAATCTCTCTTCTTAAAAACTTCCAGTGTTGGAAGATTCATAACTTCTGGAGGCAAGTTGTTCCACTGATTAATTGTTCTGCCAGGAAGTTTCTCCTAAATTCTAGGTTGCTTCTTTCCTTGATTAGTTTCCATCTATTGCTCCTTCCTTCAGGTGCTTTGGAGAATAGCTTGATGCCCTTTGTGGCAACCCCTGAGATATTGGAAGACTGCTATCATGTCATCCTTAGTCCTTCTTTTCCTTAAACTAGATATACCCAACCGTTTGAGCCTCCAGTCCCCTAATCATCTTGGTTGCTCTTCTCTGCCCTCTTTCTAGAGTCTCAACATCTTTTTTACATTGTGGCAACCGAAACTAAAAGTTTCTCTCTCTCAAATAAATAAATAAATCTGATCCTACCTACAAGTCCCAATCATCATGGTCCCAGGCACCTTGACATGCTATATACAGCACCCGGCAGTGAAAATATCCCCCATTTGTATGTTTGTCCCTCTGAGTCATAATCCCAATTCTTTCTATTTTTCTGCAGAGGCAGAGAAAACAATCACAGCTTACAATTCCATGGTTTTTTTGTGTGTGTTTTTTAAGAGAGAAACATTATTATCAGAGCTTGGAACAAGAGTTTCCCTGAGGGAGAAATTTCTTTTTTTTTTTACGAGCAAAAAAATTATGGGATGCACAATTTAAAGAAAGAAAATGAAGCTTGAAAACAGTGAGAAGAAGCCAGAGAATTGAGTGATGGAACTCATTTGTCCACAAAGTGAAGGTTCTCCATGTTAGTTTTCCGATTAACATAAAAGCTATCATTCCAAATGCTCCTTCAGTCTCAACCATCTTTTTGATTTTTCTGGAAATTATTTATACCCCGGAATATACTATTTCCTTTCTCTGTCCTCTCCCCGTGAAAATAAATTTTCCTCTCCCTCTTTTATTAAACTAAGGTACCCAATGCACCATCCTCGAGAAGGTTGTTATGGTGACAAAGATGAATTTCCTGGAGTGAGAACATATGGCGTTCGAGATACAGATGAGACATATGATGTCTATTGTTACGCACAGGAAATGGAAGGTAATGGTTTCTTTTCATACTCAACGCACTTATATTCTATTCCTCAGCTAGAAGGCCTTAATGATAGCTTGTGCAGGGTTTTAAACAGTGCTCAGCGATTTGAGCAGCAAAATAAACACATTGATTTGATGTGCTTTTAGATGCGTTTTAGGGTTGTGAGGCTCTCAACCCAACTTGTACAAAGATTATTAAATGGGAGTTCTTGTCCTCTAAAATATTGGGAATACCCACAATACTCAGGAAGGGTACGTGGATATTTTAATCAGCACAATTAAAGGCAACATTCATGGGAGGACCACTTGAAGCAGCTGCAGACCAGCTGTTAAGATCAACCAATTTGATCCACCAACAAAGCAAAGATTTGTCTTGTTCTTCTTTGTCCATTCTCCTTATCCATCCACAGCCGTGGTGGGTTGCTCCCAGTTCAGTCCGGTTCTTGCGAACTGGTAGTAAAAGCAGTGGGAGGCTCCGCCTACCCATCCGGATGTCATCATAGACGATCTGCATATGCGCAGAAGCGCAAGTGCATGCTCCCATTGCAAACCAATAGTAAAGGTAAGCGGAACCCACCCCTGATCCACAGATACCTACAGTAGGGGATTCCAAAATTGTGGAAACCTTTTTTGGGAAAAGTGTATTTTCTAAAACTAGCTAATAACACCATTTTGGGGCGGGGGTAGTACCATAAAATTATATATCAATGGAAAGATAATTTAATCAAGAATGTAATGCAATAACTTTTATGACAGATTTGCTATTAGAATAGCAGTTACAGTATAAAGAAGAAAACGCATAGAAAAAACGAGATATACAAAAATTACCACCATAGAAAAAATGAGATTTACAAAAATTATCACCCTGTCAGTTAATACTTAGCTGGGTATCCTTTAGCATGAATTAGGGCCTTACAACCGTCTTCCATGGAGTGAACCAAGTCTTTGAGTTCTGCAGCTGTTATAATGTGAAACCAAGATTGAAGGATTGCTTCAATTAACTGGGTTTTATTGCTGGGTCACTTCTGACGAAGAGGTTTATTTAGTTATCTCCATAGATTTTCAATTGGGTGAAGGTCTGGGCTATTCTCAGGCCATTCCAGCAGCGGAATAGGATTATCTTGAAACTCAAAAAAAAAAAAAAGTGGTGTTATTAGCCACCAAACCTCAAAAATACACTTTTCCCAAAAGGTTTCCACAATTTTGGCCACTACTGTATTCAAGAGTTCCGTAGAATCAAGAGTTCCACAGAATCTCTTGAATTCAAAACTAGAGTCACATCTTATCTAGATAATAATGGTATAACAAGCCTAATTTCTGGATGATTTCTCCAAAGAGCGATATGGTTTGCCTCCAGAAATTGTGGGTGCTCCAACACGGGAGGTTTTCACAAAGAGATTGGACAACCATTTGTCCTAAATGGTGGAGGGTTTCCTGCCTGAGCAGGGGGTTGGATTAGAGGACCTCCAAGGTCCCTTCCAACTCTGTTATTCTGTTATTCTGTTCTGTTTGTTTTTGTGGGGGGAGGAGGACGGGGAGTTTTTTTTGAAGGAACTGACTTCTCTTTTCTGAATTCCGAATTTATTTTGGAAAATGAGCTACCCCTAACGTTAAAGGAAATGTTCTTTAATAAGCGTTTGGGATCTGCTGGTATCAACTAGATCTCACAAGTAAATCTGTACTGTAATAACTGTACCGTCAACACCAACCCTATTCAGAACATTTTCTAGATTTATCAAAAATTCTTATTTTTCTTACTTTTTAAAATCCTGTACTCAAGAATCTGAAAATAGCAGATTTGGTACCCTGCTCCTAATTTAATCCTCTCAGCCACCCATAGAGATAAATTATGCTGAGAGAAAAATTGGTCAAAATTGTATAGGAGATGGCTGGTGGGCTTTATTGTTTAATATTCCGGATTCATCTTTAGGACTGAATGAAAAAGGTTGAATTTGCAGGTAGCAAACTTGGGGAGGAAGGGGCAATTTGCAGACTATTCCCAGGGAGATATAATTCTCTTCTACGGTGTAGCATCTGAGTGGTTAATGAAAATGTCTTATAAGTGAAAGAAGGAACAAGCTGAGGAAGGAAAAACTTAAAGAGAAAATGATAGAGGGCACCTGTTATTCTTTTCAAATGGATCCAACAGGGAATAACCTCAATCGTTATCCACATTTTTCATTGTGGTCATGAGGGATAAAAGTGGTTGGGATTGTCTTAAAATAATAGGGGCTGTCGTTTATCCATGGTCCAGTTCTCAAGAAATCAAGAGTTCCAAATTATTTATATATTTAGCATATGGCAAATACATGGACCTATAGCCAGTTCAAATGTTAATGTCCAGTCCACCCAGCCATTCAAGGACAGGGTGGTCTATGTTGAAAAAAAAATCAGGCATTGGGCCGATGTAAGCTCCTTTGTTGTCCTTGCGGCCTGACCAGGCCCGTTTTGTTTATCCGTTGCCATGTATTTAGAGAGCCAGGAGTCCTACAAAGATGTCTGACTGCTAACTATCATTAACTGTCATTTCTTCAATGTAGTCTGGTTCCCAATTGTTGCTAGTTGTTTGGTTCACACTTCGGTGCTATCCAGGGTGCACCACGAGGAGGCGAACTAGCTTCACACCCCAGGAGTTCCAATTTCTGTTCATTCTCAGAAATGCGTTTTCTAATCAGGGATGGTATTCACTTACCTTCGCTGCCGGTTTGCAAATGGGAAGGCACGCACACGTGTGCACACTTTGCTCCCACGCGCCACCTCCACACATGCACAGAGTGGTCAAAAAGGGGACGTGATGACATCCGTGTGGGTGGCGGAACTTCCCGCAGTTGCCACTATAGGTTCACCAGAACCGGATGGAACCGGCTGAAATACCACCACTGTTTCTAATCCATTTTCCCCTCCAATGTGTTTTCCCTCTGGACTCTTCAGTCCCTGTATATAAGCAAAGATAATGGATAGAAAACTCTAATGAAGCTTCTCAGTAGATAGGAGGGGGACCTTTGGGCAGCTAAATGGTGGCAATAATTGTGTGTTGTGATTGCAGGTAAAGTCTTCTATGCCACCTCCGCCGAGAAGTTCACCTTCTCGGAAGCAGCAGAGAAATGCCATAGTCTTGGGGCACGTTTGGCAACAACAGGAGAGTTATATCTGGCCTGGAAGGATGGGATGGACGTCTGCAGTGCTGGCTGGCTGGCAGACCGCAGTGTCCGGTATCCCATCAACAAACCAAGTCCCATCTGCGGTGGCAACCTGGTGGGCGTACGTACGGTGTATCTTTACGTCAACCAGACCGGGTATCCTTATCCTCATTCCCGCTACGATGCCATTTGCTACACTGGTGAGTAGAGACAGAAAGAGGCATTGAGGCTTTTTTTCCGTTCTGTTTCCACTTTGGCAGTTCTTTTTTTCCTATATTTCGGCTCCCCACCCTCTTTAAAAAAAACACACAGATGTGCATTTCTCTCCCTCTCAAATGTGCATTTGTGTGTCAACTTCCTTCTAAAATAAGAGCCACGGTGGCGCAGTGGTTAGAGTGCAGCATGGCAGGCTATTTCAGCTGACTGCTAGCTGCAGTTCAGCAGTTCAAATCTCACTGGCTCAAGGTTGACTCAGCCTTCCATCCTTCCAAGATTGGTAAAATGAGGTGCGGGCAATATGCTGACTTTGTAAACCACTTAGAGAGGGCTGTCAAAGCACTGTATGTCTAAGTGCTATCTCTAAAAATAGATAAATCAAATTTGAATTTAGTTCTGATTTGTGGTACCTTTTAAAAATCTGACTGTGAACTTACTCCCAATGGCTCACTGGGCATCCACATTCCATTGACTTATCTTCCCCAATCAGCTGTTTCACTCATCAATACTATTTGATATCATATATTCTAGCATTTTAAAGTGTCACTTAAACAAAGCCCTAGTAACTGGGCCAGAGAAAGGAATGAGATCTCTCGATCAGTGATAGGATTCTACCGGTTCGGACCAGTTTGTGCGAACCGTTAGCTCCGATTTTCAGCCGGAGTCTGTTTCTTTCAAGTGGGCCCACCCGCCCATGAGTTATACTTATCTATATTTCGGCTTCCGAAGCCCAGCTGATCATGGTGGCAGAGTGGATTGCCGCTGTTTTCCTTACTCTCAAGTCAATTTTCTGCAAATTGCATCTGGCGCGCACGCGCAATCAGCGAATCGGTTGCTAAACTGGTAGGATCCCACCCCTGCTCTGGACCAATGAGAACACTGCTACCATTGTTACCTGCCTTCACCACTGAGCCACTGGTGGGGCAGTGATTAGAATGCAGTACTGCCGGCTACTTCTGCTGACTGCCGGCCGCCAGCAGTTTGGCAAGTCGAATCTCACTAGGCTCAAGGTTGACTCAGCCTTCCATCCTTCCGAGGTAGGTAAAATGAGGACCCAGATTGTTGGACTCTGTAAACTGCTTAGAGAGGGCTGGAAAGCACTGTGAAGCAGTATATAAGTCTAAGTCCTATTGCTGAATGATAGTCCTGGAAACATCCCTAAAAAGGGTGAGGCCCCTATTGTGATTTGCTTTACCAAAGCGAATAACTAGACGGTTATCTTCTTTGTGCTTTAGATGTCGGCATTCCTGTCATCCATGACAACATCACAGATGACTCTGTCGATGACCTGGGCAGTGGCTTCACCATCCAGACCTTCACTCAGACAGATATTGAGCTGGAGCTTCCACGCAACACTACTGAAGAAGAAGCTCGAGGAAGCATTGCAACCTTGGAACCTATAGACTTTACTACGGCCACCGTAGAGGTGGACGAAGCCATCACAGAAACCCCAGATCTCTTTCCAACAGATTTCACAGATGAGACAGAGAACAGGACTGAGTCTGGGATCTGGGAGGACTTCGAAAATGGTAATGTCTCAACCCTGGATACGGTCTTCCCCACCGATATCCCAGAAACTACATCAGAGGACTATAGTTCATGGTCTACTGCCACAACAGAATCTGAAGCAGCCTCACCATTTACCGTAGAAGAGCAAATTGTGCCAGGGACAGCTGCGTCTGCTGTGGATCAAGTCCCTCGGGAACCCACTTCTCCCACAGGTACACAACCAAGGCTGTTTTGCAATGAATATTTCGCCTTCCTACAGCAATGGCCAAAATTGTGGAAACTTTTTGGGAAAAGTGTATTTTTGAGGTCTGATGGCTATTAACACTTTTGGAGATTCAAAATAATCCTATTCCACTGCTGGGATGGCCTGGGAATAGCCCAGACCTTAATCCAATTGAAAATCTATGGAGCCGACTAAAGAAACTTGTTAGTTAGAAGCAACTCAGCAATAAAACCCAGTTAATAGACGCAATCCTTCAATCTTGGTTTCACATGATAACAGCTGCAGAACTAAAAGGCTTGGTTCACTCCATGGGAAGACGTTGTAAGGCCTTAATTCATGTTAAAGGTTACCCAACTAAGTATTAACTGACATGGTGATCATTCATCATCCCTGGTCCTTCTTTTTATCAAACTAGACATACCCAATTCCAGCAACCATTCTTTATATGTTTGAGCCTTCAGTCCCCTAATCATCTTGGTTGCTCTTCTCTGCACTCTTTCTAGAGTCTCCACATCTTTTTTACATCATGGCAACCAAAACTGACCAGTACGTTACGATGTATTTTACGATGTAAAAAAGATGTTGAGACTCTAGAAAGAGTGCAGAGAAGAGCAACAAAGATGATTAGGGGACTGGAGGATAAAACATATGAAGAACGGTTGCAGGAACTGGGTATGTCTAGTTTAACAAAAAGAAGGACCAGGGGAGACATGATAGCAGTGTTCCAATATCTCAGGGGCTGCCACAGAGAAGTGGGAGTCGGGCTGTTCTCCAGAGCACCTGAGGGTAGAACAAGAAGCAATGGGTGGAAACTGATCAAGGAAAGAAGCAACTTAGAACTAAGGAGAAATTTCCTGACAGTTAGAACAATTAATAAGTGGAACAACTTGCCTTCAGAAGTTGTGAATGCTCCAACACTGGAAATTTTTAAGAAAATGTTGGATAACCATCTGACTGAGATGGTGTAGGGTTTCCTGCCTGGGCAGGGGGTTGGACTAGAAGGCCTCCAAGGTCCCTTCCAACTCTGATGTTATGTTATGTTATGTTATGTTAAAACTGGATGCAGTACTCTAGATGTGGCCTTACCAAGACCTTATAAAGTGGTATTAACACTTCAAGTGATCTTGATTCTATCCCTCTGTTTACGCAGCCTAGAACTGTGTTGGCTTTATTTTGGCAGCTGCAGCACACGGCCAAACAAACCTTTTAAACAAACTTTTTCTGAATATTTGCACCACACAGGAACTCTACCCTCCTCCCGTGGGTCATATGAATCAGATGCCAAGAATTGTACGGAATACAAGAATAACTTCCAGCAAAATATTTTATCTTGTTTCCTTAATTACCACCTGTGTGTCCTATTTCTTTTTCAACCTACTCCCTCCTTCTGTTCTGCTGATTTCTCTGCAGGTGTTGTTTTTCATTACCGGCCATCCACCAACAGATATTCCCTGACTTTTGTTGAAGCTCAGCAAGCTTGCCTAAGCAATCATGCTGTTATTGCTACTCCAGAACAACTACAGGCTGCCTATGAAGAAGGATACGAGCAATGTGATGCTGGCTGGCTGAACGACCAGACAGTCAGGTAAGGCTCTGGGCTGGTGACTGAGGGAGGAAAGTACCACAAAGAGAGATTTTCCTCTCAGCAGATCAGATTTTTGCTGTCTACTTTAATCAGCCTCTGGGGATTTCCCATTAAACAGGATTACCACTAATTTCTATACCCTGTTTCCCCGAAAATAAGACATTCCCTGATAAGAAGCCCAATTGGGCTTTTGAGCGCACGCACTAAAATAAGCCTCCCTCCAAAAAAAATAATCCCTCCCTGAAAATATTTAAATGCAGAGCTGGAAATCAGGTTAGACTGCAAGAGGAGCCCCCCCATCTTGCTCCACGTGCCTCAAAATAATAAGACCTCCCCGAAAATAAGGCCAAGCGCTTATTTCAGGGTTCAAAAAAATATAAGACAGGGTCTTATTTTCGGGGAAATGCAGTAGATTCTATTATTGGGAGGCCAAGGAAAATTTTCCCCATATTATCTATCTGGTTCCAAGAACAGAAATCTTGGAATATATGGGATTCTGTCCCAGAGGTGCTTTTTTCAAGAGGCAACTGGATTGTCTTGTTTTTCTTGGAAGTCGTTTCACTTCTCATCCAAGAAGCTTCTTCTGAGCTGAAGAAGCTTCTTGGGTTAGAAGCGAAATGTCTTCCAAAAAAAAAAAAAAAAAACAGAAAGTCCATTTGCCTCTTGAAAAAGCACCTTTGGCACAACCATGATCTGGATGACTGAGAATCTCCATAGACCAGGAGTGAAATGCTTCTGGTTCTGACCGGATCTTGCGAGCCGGTAGCAATTGTGGCTGGTGGTTCGGCAATCTGGTAACAATTGCCGAACCACTGGTGACACTCATCGCTCGGGTATGATTACTTCCTGGAATAATTAATATTCCATTAATTATTCCATTATTATTATTATTATTATTATTATTATTATTATTATTATTATTATTATTATTATTATTATTATTATTATTATTATTATTATTATTATTATTAATAATAATAATAATAATAATAATAAATAAATAAAATAATTTATATTTTATTATTAAATAAAATAATATTTTATTTATTTTTTATTTATTTTATTTATTTATTTTATTTATAAAATAATGTTTATAAATGTATAAATTATAAATATAAATTATATTTATATATAAAATTATATATATATATATATATATATAAATTATAAATTATAAATAATTTATAAATTATTATAAAGGGGTTCTGGTGGCTCAGCAGACTAAGTCTGTCTGTTATTAACACAGCTGCTTGCAATTACTGCAAGTTCAAGTCCCACCAGGCCCAAGGTTGACTCAGCCTTCCATCCTTTATAAGGTAGGTAAAATGAGGACCCAGATTGTTGGGGGCAATAAAGTTGACTTTGTATATAATATACAAATGGATGAAGACTATTGCTTAACACAGTGTAAGCCGCCCTGAGTCTTCGGAGAAGGGCGGGATATAAATTCAAATAAAAAATTCAAATATAATTAATCATATTTAATTTTCTCCTGGCCTTCTTGAATACGATGCTTTTGTGTCACTTAAAGACCAAGACTAGCCCTGAGCTTAGAAAGGTTTGTGCACCTGGATCAGTCTTCTGTGATCCTAAAAAATGAAAATGCTTAGCCTTCTACATGGGCAGGGATGCGGTGGCTCAGTGGGTAAGATGCTGAGCTTGTCGATCGAAAGGTCGGCAGTTCAGTGGTTCAAATACCTAGTACTGCATAATGGGGTGAGCTCCCATTACTTGTCCCAGCTTCTGCCAACCTAGCAGTTTGAAAGCATGTAAAAAATGCAAGTAGAAAAATAGGTACCGCCTTTGGTGGGAAGATAACAGTGTTCTGTGCACCTTTGGTGTTGAGTCATGCCGGCCACATGACCACGGAGACGTCTTTGGGCAGTGCTGGCTCTTCAGCTTTGAAATGGAGATGAGCACCGCCCCCTAGAGTCAGGAACGACCACTAGCACATATGTGCGAGGGGGACCTTTACCTTTAGCCTTCTACATGATGTGCTGTTTTTCCAGGCACAGAGATGGATTTCAATGGAAATTTCATCAGGAGAGTTCCCGCTGCAGATTAAAATAATACAATTGAGATTCAAGTTTATAAATTCGGTTCAATCTTATTCCAAGAGGTTCTTCCTGGAAAATGATGCTTGAAATTCTAGGTAAAGACAGAATACCAATAAAGGAGAGTATTGAGTATCAGGGTTGATATGAGGGGTTCCTGATGCTCTCTCAGCTTGCTTGTTTTCTTAATGCCACATCTGCAAGAAAACAAACAAATTCAGAGAGCACCAAGGAGCCCTCAAAGACATAATACGTCTAAAGCCGAAACCAAGGCTTTGAAGCACTGGTATGGGACTCTGTCTACCTTAGAGTTATCAACCCACCCATTTCCTTCTCTCCAGAAAAATATTTACCACCCACCTTGTCAGCTCACAGGAGAGTTTCAAATTCTTCAAACTGCAGTGAAGAAGCTGCCAGTGACGTACTTTGCAAACCTGAAAGGGAATGCGTTGTTCTGGCTTAAGCATTTTCTTGATTACTAAGTATATTTTCTCTCCCGTACAAATTTGGAAGGCTGCTTCTATTTTATTTTTTATAAAATATTCTATTTTGTTAAACGTATAAGGCTGTTTGATGGCAAGGAACCTCTTAAGTGGTTCAGAATTGGTTTAAAGACATATAGAATCAAGATCATTGATTAATACCATTTTATAATGCCTTGGTAAGGCCACACTTGGAATACTGCATTCAGTTTTGGTCGCCACAATGTAAAAAAGATGCTGAGACTCTAGAAAGAGTGCACAGAAAAGCAACAAAGATGATTAGGGGACTGGAGGATAAAACATATGAAGGACGGTTGCAGGAACTGGGTATGTCTAGTCTAATGAAAAGAAGGACTAGGGGAGACATGACAGCAGTCTTTCAATATCTGAGGGGCTTCCACAAAGAAGAGGGAGTGAAGCTATTCTCCAAAGCACCTGAGGGCAGGACAAGAAGCAATGGGTGCAAACTAATCAAGGAGAGAAGCAACTTAGAACTAAGGAGAAATTTCCTGACAGTTAGAACAATTAATCAGTGGAACAACTTGCTTCCAGAAGTTATAAATGCTCCAACACTGGAAGATGTTGGATAACCATTTGTCTGAAGTGGTGTAGGGTTTCCTGCCCGGGCAGGGGGTTGGACTAGAAGACCTCTAAGGCCCTTTCCAACTCTGTTGTTGTTGTTGTTGTTGTTGTTGTTATATCATCAAACAAAACAGAAATCAGTAAGAATGACGACAGCATGCATTAGAGGAATACAAAACTTAAAACTAAGAAACAATGCAGCATAATAGGGTTGGAAGAGTTTATTAACTTGAATCTCTTGATGCAGGTTCACAATGATTTTGAAATCGTGCAAAGTTATTGTCACGTTCTTTTTAATTTTGTTCAACTAAGAGATTGTGACCTTAATGGTGTGCCAGCTGAGGAACTTGGTTCAGATCTTGAATTGTGACCTCACCAGGTATCCAGAACTGAAACCTTTGGGTGGACTATGAA
The DNA here is from genome assembly GCF_028640845.1 of Ahaetulla prasina. NCBI lineage: Eukaryota > Metazoa > Chordata > Lepidosauria > Squamata > Colubridae > Ahaetulla > Ahaetulla prasina. The sequence goes on from NC_080551.1 coordinate 13,758,060, forward strand.
GCATTTTCAAAGATTTTCAGCAAACTACAACTTTTAAAGTTTTATCCATTAAGTACATGATGAACTAATCATACAATTTATTGAGTTACTGAAATATAAAATTATGAAATAGTTTTAGTCCCATTTACTTTGGGAATGTAGCTCCAGACACATTCCCAGAAAGCTAAGTGCAATCCTTACACTGAAAACAATTACAGTAGTGGCCAAAATTGTGGAAGTCTTTTGGAGGGCAAAAGTGTATTTTTGAGGTTTGATGCAGGGTTGAAATGCAAATTTTTTCCCTGTGGGCATGACTTGGTGGGTATTGCAAAATCTCCATTCCCACCCCACTCCAGGGGAAGGATACTGCAAAATCCCCATTACCTCCCCACTCCTGGGGGAAGGATATTGCAAAATCCCCATTTCCACCCCACTCCAGGGGAAGGATATTGGAAAATCTCCATTCGTACCCCACTCTGGAGCCACCCAGAGGTGGTATTTGCCGGTTCTCCAAACTACTCAAAATTTCCGCTACCGGTTCACCTGAACCGGTTAGAACCTACTGGATTTCACCCCTGGTTTGATGGCTAATAACACAGCTTTTTTTTTAGTAGTACCATAAAATTATGTATCAATGAAAAGATAATTTAATCAAGAATGTAATGGAATAACTTTTATGAGGGATTTGCTATTAGAATAGCAGTTACAGCATAAAGAAGAAAAGTGAAACACGTAGGAAAAATGAGATATATAAAAATTATCACCATGTCAGTTAATACTTAGTTGGGTAACCTTTAGCATGAATTACAGCCTTACAACGTCTTCCCGTGGAGTGAACCAAGTCTTTGAGTTCTGCAGCTGATCTAATGTGAAACCAAGATTGAAGGATTGCTTCTATTAACTGGGTTTTATTGCTGGGTCGCATCTGACCTAGAATATAGATAATTGAACAAACTTCATTCCATTACATTCTTGATTAAATTATCTTTTCATTGATATATAATTTTATGGTACTACTCCAAAAAAAAAGTGGTGTTATTAGCCATCAAACCTTAAAAATACACCAAAAGGTTTCCACAATTTGTCCACTACTGTACATGATCCTAGCCCACCTAAAGCATTTCTCAACTATTAGTGAACAATTCTGAAACCTTTGATGAGATTCATCCCTGTTGGCCAGGTATCCCATTGTCGTTCCACGCAGCAAATGTTCAGGAGACAAAGAAAACTCCCCTGGAGTGAGGTCATATGGTATGCGCCCAGCATCAGAAAAGTTTGATGTCTACTGTTATATTGAAAGACTGAAAGGTATGTTTACATTTATGGGACCTTCTGGAGAAGTGCTTTATTCACATCTGATGTAGTCATGGAAATAGGAATGGACAACATTTTAATCTCCAAAGACGAAGGAAGGTAGAAGCAGTCAACAACATCTTAAGGTGTTGAAGGCTTAAGTGCTCTGTAAGTATGAGCCAGAGACCTTTCTGGAGACCAGGAATATGACCTGAAGAAAGGTTCATTAAGTGGGTTTCATAGCAGAGAGGATATGCATTTAGAATAGAATAGAATAGAATAGAATAGAATAGAATAGAATAGAATAGAATAGAATAGAATAGAATAGAATAGAATAGAATAGAATTTTATTGGCCAAGTGTGATTGGACACACAAGGAATTTGTCTTGGTGCATATGCTCTCAGTGTACATAAAAGAAAAGATACGTTCATCAAGGTACAACATTTACAACACAATTGATGGTCAATATATCAATGTAAATCATAAGGATTGCCAGCAACAAGTTATAGTCATACAGTCATAAGTGGAAAGAGATTGGTGTTGGGAACTATGAAACGATTAATAGTAGTGCAGATTCAGTAAATAGTCTGACAGTGTTGAGGGAATTATTTGTTTAGTAGAGTGATGGCCTTCGGGAAAAAACTGTTCTTGTGTCTAGTTGTTCTGGTGTGCAGTGCTCTATAGCGTCGTTTTGAGGGTAGGAGTTGAAACAGTTCATGTCCAGGATGCGAGGGATCTGCAAATATTTTCACGGCCCTCTTCTTGATTCGTGCAGTATACAGGTCCTCAATGGAAGGCAAGTTGGTAGCAATTATTATTTACAGAAAAAGCATTGTAGAGATAGACACAGCCTAGACCAGGGGTTGGCAACATTAAATACTCAAAGAGCCATTTGGACCCATTTCCCATAGAAAAGAAAACAAAAAACCCTTTTGACATCTAAAATGAAGATAACACTGCATATATCCGGTTTAGCTCACGCTGGTAAAAGCCTGTTATTAAGAACACAGTAGCCTGCAATTACTGCAGGTTCGAGCCCGGCCCAAGGTTGACTCAGCCTTCCATCCTTTATAAGGTAGGTAAAATGAGGACCCAGATTGTTGGGGGGGCAATAAGTTGACTTTGTAAAAAAAAATATACAAATAGAATGAGACTATTGCCTTATACACTGTAAGCCGCCCTGAGTCTTCGGAGAAGGGCGGGGTATAAATGTAAACAAAAAAAAAAAAATATCCAATTTCTCACCACATATTAAGCATCCTGGTAAACCAGTCTCATCAGTAGTGAAAGCAAATGAGTCTGCCCATGTACCATTAAACCTTCTGCTTTCTTCTGAAATTTTTCTTTCCTTGGATTTATCCATGGTTGGTCTACCGGGGGTCAAAAAGCTCAATAAATCCCATGCCAGCGGGTGTCACACATTGGCAGTTGTGACACATATTTTGAGTAACACAGAGCCACAGCAGAGGGGTGAAAGAGGCACATGCAGCTCCAGAGCCAAGGGTTGCTAACCTCTGGCCTAGATCCTAGCTAACTACAGCCCACAAAGAAGAAAGTCAAAAGTTTGAGCTTTGTTATAAATGTATCCTGGCAGAAAGACAAAACTAAATGACTTCAGATTAGCAATCACTTAGTCCCGTATTTCTGCACCTTGGCAACTTTAAGATATATGGACTTCAACTCCCAGAATTCTCCAGCCAGAATTCTAAGAGTTGAAATCCACATATTTCAAAAGTTGGTAATGTTGAGAAACGCTAAGATAAAGAGCAAGCAAAAGGCGAGGTAAAGAGGACCTATTGTTATTAGTAGGTCAGGAAGTGTTGATGAATCAATGCAATGGATTCGGACCGCCCTACAACACCAACTGAATCTATTTATGGGATTTTTCAGATGCTTGGAAGTGTTATGGATAGGGGCTAGATATATGCTCTATAAAATTTGGGGAATCCCAAGTACTGTGTAGCTCTAACGAAAGTGGATCTCACCACTTTTCATTCATTATCTGTAGGTGAGGTCTTCTTTGCAACTCAGACAGCACAATTCACCTTCTCGGAAGCCCAAAGATACTGTGAGAGTCAAAATGCGACCATGGCTTCCACTGGACAACTCTACGCTGCCTGGAGACTAGGCCAGGATAACTGTCAGGCAGGCTGGTTGGCTGACGGAAGCCTCCGATATCCCATTGTTCATCCCCGCCCTACCTGTGGTGGAGAGAAGCCCGGTGTGAGAACGATTTACTTGTACTCCAATCAGACAGGATTCCCTGACCCGCAATCGAAGCATCACGTCTTTTGCTTCAAAGGTAAGGAACTGCTCCTCTTTCTCGAACTAGGGAAACAATCTTTTCCACCCATAATTCAGCCTTCATTCCTTTATATCAAGGGTTCTCCAAACCTTTTTTAAATAATGCAACTTTAAGTCTTGTGGATTTCAACTCCCAGGATTCCCCAACCACCATGGAGTTTGAAAACCCCTACTTTATATCATAGAACATAGCAGTGGTAGTCAAACTGGTCCCTACCACCCACTAGTGGGCATTCCAGCTTTCATGGTGGGTGGTAGGGGTTTTGTCCGATACTGAAGCACTTTCCTTTTTTTTAAATTTAATTGACTTTTTAAAAAAATTTCATAGCATTTGTTGTGTCTGTGCCCCCTGAGTCGGGCCTCCTGCCAGAAAGTGACTTGGAAAGTGAGGGGGAAGGGCCGTCAGGATTTACCTCGGGAGCACCGGCTTCCCTGGCTCAGCTCCAGAAGCCAGAGGCAGGCCAGGTGGAAGAGATAACAAGGCCTCCATCCCCTGACTCTTTCCCCCCACCCCCAGGCCACGCCTCCAGACCCAGCTGATGGCAATCAGGCCTGGCTGGACCCTAGGTTTCGTAGGCAGGAGAGGTGGGAACAACAGAAGCAGGGGTGGGGCAGGCTTAGGAAGTGCTGTGTCATGGAGCCACACCCCACAGGATATAAAGGAAGCAAGAGCTGCTGTGCCTCTTTGTAGCAGGCAAATTAACTGCTTAACTAAGAGCTGAAGTTTGTTCCTGGGTGACTCATCGGCGTCGAGGGAGATAACAGAGACACCTGGCAGATGCTCACTATTTTGCTGCCAGAGCTGATAGTGCCGGCTAATTAACCCATTGCTCGGACGGAGGCAAAGGGGGACAGAACAGCATTATTTAAAAATATTTTCATTAGGTTTTCATAAAATTCCCCGTGACAATTTAAATTTCTGAAAATATACTATTCGTATCGCCCAGGCGTAAGTTTAGCTCATGTTACGTAAGGGAAACTAAATGGCGCTATAGTGCGACTGCAAACAAAAGCGCCTTGTCCCAGAATAGCTCGCGCATCTCCCCCCACACCACCCAGCTGTAACAGACAAGCAGAGCTGGTAGCCGGTGCCCCCCCAAACCCAACCCACGATGCGCGAGAGGCATGCGCAGATGATGATACATGGCGCATTACTGTGGAACTGGTGGGCGGTTAGAAAATTTTACTACTAACAGAGATACAAAAGTGGGCGGTAGGTATAAAAAGATTGACTACCCCTGGAACATAGCATCATAGCGCTGGAAGGGACCTTGGAGGCAGAGGTGAAATCCAGTAAATTCTGACAGGTTCTGGAGAACCGGTAGCAGAAATTTTGAGCAGTTCGGAGAACCGGCAAATACCACCTCTGGCTGGGGTGGGAATGGAGATTTTGCAGTATCCTTCCCCCAGGAGTAGAGAGGAAATGGGGATTTTGCAGTATCCTTCCCTTGGAGTGGAGTGGGAATGGAGATTTTGTAGTATCCTTCCCCTGCCACGCCCACCAAGCCATGCTCACCAAACCACACCACACCCACCAAGCCACACCCACAGAACCGGTAGCAAATAAAATTGGATTTCATAACTGCTTGGAAGTCCTCTAGTCCAGGGATCTCCAACCCTGGTCTCTTTAAGACTGGTGGACTTCAACTCCCAGAGTCCCTCAGCCAGCAAAGCTGGCTGAGGAATTCTGGGAATTGAAGTCCACAAGTCTTAAAGGAAGCAAGGTTGGAGACCCCTGCTCTAGTCAGTGGTGGGATTCAAATAATTTAACAACCTGTTCTTTGCCCTAATGATCGGCTGGATGGGCACCACCACCCCCACCCCCCAGTAGCAAAAACAGGCCGCGAGGGGACACGCCACCCACTCCCCCCCCGGTGCCCCGTTTTGTGCTAGGAGGACTCCCTGAAGCCTCCTGGGAGTGAAAACAGGCCATGGGGGGGTACACCGCACCCCCACACCCCGTTTTTTTATTTTGTCACAACAGTATACACAAGCATCAACATAAAATAACTACATATCATATAAGCAAAAGTATGCAATAACTATATTAATTTGATATAATGAAAGGAAACAATAGGACAGGAATGGTAGACACGCTGGTGCTCTTATGCACGCCCCTTATGGTCCTCTTAGGAATGGGGTGAGGTCAATAGTAGACAGTCTTTGGTTAAAGCTTTGGGGATTTTGGGAAGAGATCACAGAGTCAGGTAGTGTATTCCAAGTATTAACAACTCTGTTACTGAAGTCATATTTTCTGCCATATTTTGGGCCTAGTAGGCCTCCCTGCACTTACCTGGGAGACAAAATGGGGCCTGTGGGGATTCCTAGAAGGGGCGGGGATGGACCAGCCAGTAATTTAACTACCGGTTCGCCCAAACCGTCCGAACCTGCTGAATCTCACCACTGCTTCTAGTCCAACTCCTTGCTTGAGCAGAAGACTCTATACCAGGGGCCTCCAAACCAACTCCAACACTCCCAGACCCAAGTTCCAAGAATTCTCCAGTCAGCCAGGATTGATTACAGTTTATCCCTTGACTTACAACGGTTTCTTTAGTGATCGTTCGAACTTACAAACACCCGTCATGAAGACTTCATTCTACATCTACCTCGAATGTCCCTCTTTGGATATTCTGAACAGTGATTTCTGTCTTTCAGCAATGCCATCTCTGCATGGGGAACTAGAAGAAGACTTAATTGCAGTCCAGACCATCCCTGGTGTAGAAGAAGTTCCTTCTGGGGAAGAAACAACTGTGGAGATGGAGTTTGCCACTGATTCTGACAATCAAACTGAGTGGGGAACAGCAGTCTTCCCAACTGATACATCACTGTTATCTGGTAAATAAGTTCCATTGGCTCAACTTCTCAATAAACTGCTGCAGCTGCAATTTTTCTGAGAGTATAGGAAACTGTGAATATATATATTTAACAGTTAAGAACATAGTAAAACCTCACCTTAATATTTCCATATTTAAAATGACTGACAGCTCAATTCTAATAGACTCGAAATAAATTCCCATTTAACAGGTTTCAAGTTTAATGAATGAAATCTAGAGTCCAGACTAATTCTCCCCACTCCCCCAAAATGCACAGAGTCCAGATAATCTCAAAAAGTGGTTTTTGTCCATATGTAAAAAAAAAAATTGCATTGTTTGCACGTATCTACCACCTTTGTCATGTACTTCATTTACTTGTAACTACATGCTACAAATAGGGACGTGGTGGCTCAGTGGCTAAGACGCTGAGCTTGTCAATCGAAAGGTCGGCAGTTCAGCGGTTCGAATCCCTAGTGCTGCCGTGCAACGGGGTGTGCTCCCGTTACTTGTCCCAGCTTCTGCCAACCTAGCAGTTCGAAAGCACGTAAAAAATGCAAGTAAAAAAAATAGGGACCACCTTTGGTGGGAAGGTAACAGCGTTCCGTGCGCCTTTGGCATTGAGTCATGCCGGCCACATGACCACGGAGACGTCTTCGGACAGCACTGGCTCTTCGGCTTTGAAACGGAGATGAGCACCACCCCCTAGAGTCGGGAATGACTAGCACGTATATGCGAGGGAAACCTTTAGCTTTACCTTTACATACTACAAATGACACACACATTTATGCTAGGTGAGTCTAGATTGAGAGTTTAGTGTGTGGTGTGAACCCAGGATCATTTTGGCACCAGTTTTATATTTAAATTAAACGGCAAACCACTTTAGGAAAAACCTTCCCAAGAAAACTGCAGGGATTTGTCTAGGCCAGTGATGGCTAACCCTTTTCTCATCATGTGCCGATAGTGCACGCATCTGCCGGCACCCATAATGCAATGTATGGGGGGTCCTGCGCATGCGTGCATGACCTCCCTCGTGCTCCCCCGCCCTCCGCGCATGCAAGGGTGACCCACCCTGCCCCCCACTTTTGGCGTAGCAGGCCTCCTGGGCACAAAATTGGGCTGTGAGGGAGGCGGGCCGCACCCCCCACACTCTGCCCCCCACATATGCATGACCATGCGTGACCTCCATGTATGAACACAACCCACCCCACCCCACCCCGGCATCTCCTGCATGCACCCCGCTTCCCACACAAAATCAGCTGGTCGGCAGGAGTGGAGCTGAGCTGGGCAATGGCTCGTGTGTCCACAGAGAGAGTTCTATGTGCCAGCTGTGGCATGCGTGCCATAGGTTCGCCATCACAGGTCTAGGCAGTCTCTGAGAATTACATAGAATTGAACAAAATTCCCTCATTATAATAACACATATAACTCATTCTAATGAGCATGCAGCTTTCCGAAACTGGTTCAGATTCTTTGCCTAAAAACCTCTCTATGCTAGGTTGATGCAAATTGGCAAAACAAACCACAAAAACCCACAGAGGATTGTTAACGGAATAAATACAGCAATGTGGCCTCCTTTTCAGGTTATCAGATCAATAACGAAAATCCCCCCGATGTTGACATAGACTTTAGCCGAGAAAGAAAAGCTATATCTGCATCAAGTAATGGGCATTAACACTACTGCCAAAAAGTTAAGCTCTTGGAAATCTATTTGACAAAAATAATAAGAACTTGGTTTAAAATCCTTATTTACAGAGTTGGAGAAATGATATAGCAGATGTTTCCAGATGGGAAAAATTAAACCTTTTCTGGTTAGGAAGAATTGACGCTATCAAAATGAATATTTTACCAAGACTTAACTTGCTCTTCTGTATGATTCCAATACCTATTGAAAAGATATTAAGCAACTGGCACAAATGAGAAATGAATTGCATATGCTTCAATAAAAGATCAAGGATTACACTCAAGCTGTTACAGGATTCAAAAGAGTGAGACAGATTAAAGAGAGTGAGGAGGGCGTTCATAGATATTTCTGGTCTGATACAAATAGAAACAAACTGCAGAATACGTTATGTGGTAATAAGTAATATATTAAATGTCTGGGATAAAACAAGAAAGTAATAAGTCCTGATTGTTCCCCTGTTGTTTTGTTATTAAGTGTTTATTTTCATGACGAGAAAAACACTGAAATTCATTCAGTGGAGAGAGAACAATCTATTTAGATTGCAATACTTGATTACTAACAAGACAAAGATAAAATCTTTTGAGACTCTTCAGAATGGTCTAGTACACTTCGCTGAGTTTATCTTCATAAAATATAAGAGTACAAAAATAGCAGAAACAAAGTGGGAAACATAGAGACTCCACTGGATTTAAACAGTTTCTGATGTATCACTCAGAATATCTGGGTGGCCTTATTTATAAACCAATAAAATCTGATTCAGGAAACAAGCTGAAGATTATACCGTAGAATTAAAAGGATGAAGAACTTATCGATGTAGCAACAGATGAAAACTTCAATGGAAGAATGCGAAATTTACTCAGAATATTACATTTAGAGAAAAATTATAAATTTCACTCTCGGTATATTACTCCATAGGGACGTGGTGGCTCAGTGGCTAAGACACTGAGCTTGTCGATTGAAAGGTCGGCAGTTCAGCGGTTCGAATCCTTAGTGCCGTGTAATGGGGTGAGCTCCGGTTATTTGTCCCAGCTTCTGCCAACCTAGCAGTTCGTAAGCACGTCAAAAATGCAAGTAGAAAAATAGGGACCACCTGGGAAGGTAACAGCTTTCCATGCGCCTTTGGTGTTGAGTCATGCCAACCACATGACCACAGAGACGTCTTCGGACAGCGCTGGCTCTTCAGTTTTAAAACGGAGATGAGCACCGCCCCCTAGAGTCAGGAATGACTAGCACATATGTGCAAGGGGAACTTTTATGTTTATCTTTATATTACTGCCATTTTGATTACCAAAATGGAGAAACCTTTTTCTTAAGGTCTGTATACATCCTTGCTCTGTAGCCCTGTATCTATATGCTAAAATATATATTAGAATAATGTTGCTTTTTTAAGAAAAGGGGTTTGAATGTAGTCTAAAGCTGATGTTCTTTTTGGTATCGCTTGAGTATTCACCCTTGCATTTGTGCTCTCTGTGTTTCTCTTTCATGCAAGCGAGTCCATCAGCTGTGACTCAATCAACCGATCTTCCCATTGATGCAACGCCTGATGAAACAAGTTCAGAAGCTCCAATCACTGAGTCATCTGCTTCCGGTTGGACTTCCGGAGCCCCAGAGATAACTGGAACGGTCGAACCTAGTGAAACACCTTCAGGATTTGGAGAATCTCCCTCTGGAGTCCCTGAAATAAGTGGGCTGCCTTCTGGAGAAAGTGGGCTACCATCAGGAGACATAAGTGGCTTATCTTCTGGGGTTATTGAAGTCAGCACCTTACCTTCTGGAGAAGAAGAAATATCAGGGATTAGTTCAGAAACCCAAGAACAAATACCTGGGCTCCAGGAAGGCAAAGGGATCCCAGAATTTAGTGGGTTGCCTTCTGGATTTAGTGGGGACCATTCTGGTATTGATCCCAGCGGCTCACCATCTGGAGAGTATGATTATAGTGGTCTCACGTCTGCATTTCCTACTGTGTCCCTGGTGAATGCCACTTTGACGGAAGTTGTGACCACAGCAACAGAAAGGGAAATGGAAGGAAAAGGGACAATTGGAATCAGTGGAGATGGAGACGTATCAGGGTTTCCCTCTGCCGACTGGGGTGTTAGTGGCACAACCAGTGGATTGCCCTCCGGGGTTGATGTCTATGGGACCAGTGACCTCAGTGGGTTTTCCTCAGGAATTGGTATCAGCGGGGAACTGTCTAGCACACCTGATATCGATGAATTGCCATCAGGACTTGATGTTAGTGGACAGTCATCTGGCTCATTAGATATCAGTGGGTGGTCCTCAGGAATTGACTTCAGTGGAACATCTGTTGGGACACCTGATCTAAGTGGCGATGTCGACTTAAGTGGCCAACCTTCAGGTATTGATGGGAGTGGTGAACCTTCAGGTGTTACCTTCATTGATACTAAATTATTTGAAGTGACAACTCCTTCCTCTAAAGAAGAAGAAGGGAAAGGATTTGTAGAAGTAAGTGAATTACCTTCAGGAGATGAAGATCTATCAGGCACTACATCAGGAATTTTAGATGTGAGTGGCCAGCCTTCTTCTGGACAAGTAGACATCAGTGGGTGGGCTTCAGGAGTTACTGACATCAGTGGGCTTCCTAGTGGATTAACAGAGATCAGTGGAGAAAGCTCCGGCATTGATCCTGTCAGTGGCACTTCATCTGGAACATATGATTATAGTGGTCTCACATCAGGGTTTCCTACAGTGTCCCTTGTGGATACAACTTTGGTGGAAGCCGTAACACAGCCATCTGTTGCCCAAGAATTAGGAGAAGGCACATCTGGGATATTAGAAATAAGTGGGCTTCCTTCAGGACAGGAGGAAACATCTGGAGCATTGTATGATGTGACAACATCTAGCGGAGCATCATCTGAGAAAGTTGACTTCAGCGGGACTTCCTCAGGCATTCCATATTTTGGTAGAGAAACTGACGATCTCACTGATGTAAGTGGAGCATCTTCAACCACAGCCAGTGCTAGTGGTGATGTCTCTGGATTCCCAGAAATTATCTTAATAACTGATTCCATAGAAACAGTGACAAGACCAACAGTTTCACAGCAACTGATTGGAGGAACCGAGTCTTTCCATTTTCATGAACCAAGTGTGGAAGCCTCCACATCTGGGGCAGAAGTTCCTACATATCCTGAAAGTACCATATCATCCCCAGAATATCATGAAATCAGTAGTAAGCCGTCTACATTTCATGAAACTAGTGTAGAAACCCCTTTGTATAATGAAACGAGTGATGAAACATCCGTCTCATCAAAAAGCCACCTAGAAACTTCAACCCATTATGAACCAGGTGAAGAAACATCTTCATTATCTGAAAGCTACTCAGAAACATCTTCATTATCTGAAAGCTACTCAGAAACATCTTCATTATCTGAAAGCTACTCAGAAACATCTGGGGCACCATTCATCAGCGGCTTACCCTCTGGGACTTTGGATGAAAGGACTCAGTTTAATGGAGACAGTTCAGGTCCAGCACCTGAGGCAGTGTCAGATACAACAGAGAAAGGCTTTTCGCCAGATGTCCTACTTAGTACCAGCAGTCCAGATGTTGAATTAACTGAACAGTCAAGGCTTCTAACAGAGACTCAGGCTGAAACAGAGACCAGTACATATCCAACACCAGAGTTGGAAACAGGAGAGGGTGCTGCTCCAGGGATTCCACTACCATCACCAACAACTACTGATCTCCTTCCTAACGTTTCATCAGAGGTGACCGATGGGATACAACTTATTAAGCAAGGTAAATTTGGAACTGCATGTATGCAATTTAGACACTGTGCTAAATTTTCATCCTTGCTGATCTTTCTCTTATTTCTCCCATGACACAATGACTCCCAAAATTAATCTATCTGGTTAATTAACTAAAGATTGCGAACATTAATTTGTCCCTCTCTCCTATGGTTTAATAATTTTTAAAGCACATTTTGATCAGTTTTTAATGAACAACAACAGGTAACTGCATTTACATAAAGTCAAGGTACCGAAGAGGGAGGGGAGGAAAAATAGACAAAATACTAAAGAGATTTACTACAATGAGAATAGACAGGTACTGCCGTGTATATATGAAGTATTCCAATGGATTATAAACCATTGAGATAAACCATAAAATCCATCCAAATATGATGAAATTGTGGTTCCTGTCACTGATATCGCATTCATTTAACTTTGTGGATTTTTTTTTTCTAATGTAGTAATTGAAGAGGCCTCGTTAATTCAGAATTCAATCGTCACATTCTCTAGAGTTTTTCAATGTTGCACAATTATCATTCGGGCTGCTAAAATTAAATATATAATAAGTTGCTTATTTTAAGCTTATGGTTTGGTCCCATAAATGAATGCAGTAAGCCTAGCCCTGAGCAGCATTCAATTCTTCAATTAGTAATAGTAGTTATCTCCCCAAAGATTTATACATTTTGTTTATAGTATTTTACTTAAGGAGCCCTGGTGGCACACTGGTTAAAATGCAGTATTGCAGGCTAATTCTGCCCCCTGCCAGGAGTTCAATCCTGACCAGCTCAAAGTTGACAAAAGTTGTTAAAATGAGAACCCAGATCGTTGGGGGGGGGAGGGCAATAGGCTGACTCTATAAAACCACTTAGAGAGGCTGTAGAGCACTATGAAGTAGTATGTAAGTCTTAAGCACTAGTGTGTAAGGCTGAGTACTAACACTTATTAAAAAGTTATCTGTCTTTTGATGTCTTGTTATTACCTCACCTCTTTTGCCACAGCTGGGAGGTAAAAGAAGTTAGAACATTGTAATGTCAGAGAGACTCATAAATTCTATAACTTTCCAAATAGGAGGGAGATAGATAGATAGATAGATAGATAGATAGATAGATAGATAGATAGATAGATAGATAGATAGATAGATAGATAGATAGATAGATAGATAGATAGATCTGTCTGTCTGTCTGTCTTTGGTTATTCAGGTTTTCTCCTGCGTAAAATTGGAGGTGTCTTGGCAACGTTTTGATGAAGTCTCATTCGTCATCTTCAGGCTTCAGCTTCGTGCTTCTGGGAGCACACTTCTTGCTCCCAGAAGCACGAAGCTGAAGCCTGAAGATGACGAATGAGACTTCGTCTAAATGTCGCCAAGACACCTCCAATTTTACGCGGGAGAAAACCCAAATAACCAAAGACATATAAACACCTGCGAAAACCTCAGAAAACAAATATGTATGTATGTGTGTGTGTGTATGTATGTGTATATATATATATATCTGTCCCTTATACCAGTTGATTTGTTTTTTAAAAAATGTTTTTACCTATCTAGAAAATAAAATGCTCAGTTTTCTCTAAAGCATTGATGAAAAACCCCAAAGTTCTTTGGACCCTATTATACCGTGTGCTCAAAAAGGACTTGCACATTGACTAATAAAAACACGTAGTTATAAAATTACATTTGTCTCACCAAAAACCATGAACTATTATTTCCATATGATCTCACATGTGGTAGCCGTACAAAGTTCATAGGCATTGAAAGAGTTTTCTGCCCAAAGCTTTGGACCAAATATAATCCTTCATTTACTTTTACAATCCTTAAAGCCCAAAGGGGCAACAAGAGTGACTGAAGTAGAGTTCACAGGTGTGGATAAATAATATTGCCTTACTAGGGAAAGGAAGTTTCTTTCAGGATTGTGCTAAAATTTGCCAATGGTTTTATTTCATCCACACTGGAACTGAACCCTTATTTGGGGACAAGAAAGTCTCATCAAAAAGGGGCTTGTCTTTAAAAGTAACTTTCAGTTTGATGGCTCTGAAGAATAACACAAGGGCTATCAATAGATTTAAACTCAATGTAATTCACTCTAACCTTAATTGTAGGAAAGATGACTTCTGTAATAGAGTAGTAAATGTCTGGAACACTCTACCTGATCCTGTTGTTAAGTCTCTCTAATCCCCACACCTTTTACCGTAAACTGTCTACTGTGGACCTTTCATATTTCTTAAGAGGCCCCTAAGGGGGTATGCAGAAGAGTACCAGCATGCCTACCATCCCTGTCCTACTGTTCCCAATTATATGTAATCATTCTATGTGTTTATGGCTATGTTTTGCCTATTTTTATCCTTTTTTGGGGCCAATTTTTTTCATGTGTCCATGTCTATCTCTATATTGTTACTTGTTTCCTTGTACTTGTTGAGAAAGAAAAGAAAAGAAAAGAAAGAAAGAAAGAAAGAAAGAAGGAAGGAAGGAAAGAAAGAAAGAAAGATAAAATGTTTTTGATTGCAGCTACACCTAAGACTTGTGAGGAGAAACTATGTGGAAGAGGGACCTGCCATGAACAAGAAGGAAACATTACCTGTTTATGCCCAGATGGATTTATGGGTGATTACTGTGAGATAGGTGAGTCTTGATTTCTTCTTAATGATGATGATGTTGTTGTTGTTGTTGTTGTTGTTATTATTATTATTATTATTTATTGAATTTCTAGACCACCCTTCTCCCGAAGGATTCAGGGCGGTGTACAGCCAGGCTAAAAACATACACAAAATACATACATACATGTTATGTCTGACTCTTGATGATTTTACGGGCCAGGTGTCTACACATCTTCCAAGGAACAGCCGCCCTGTTCTTTGGGGGCCTTGTTTTCTTTTACTGCTAACTCTTCCAAACTATAGTTATATAAACTATAAACTAATAAAATATAGTAGTGGCCAAAATTGTGGAAACCTTTTGGGGAAAGTGTATTTTTGAGGTTTGATGGCTAATAATATCACTTTATTTTGGGAGGGGCGAGTTTCAAGATAATCCTATTCCACTGCTGTGATGATCAGGGATCTGGGATCGCCAAAGGAAAAAAAGCTTTTAAAGGGTTCGGACGATCCCAGCTGAGTTGCCTGGTTGCCAGAACTTTTTAAAAGCATTTTTTTACAACCTCTTTGGCCGATGAGGTTGTAAAAAATGCTTTTAAAAGGTTCTGGTGATCAGGCAACTCAGCTGGGATCGCCAGAGGAGCCTTTTAAAAGCTTTTTTTTTAACCTCCTTTTCAGCCGAAGAGGTTGTAGAAAAAGCGCTTTTAAAGGGTTCTGATGATCCCAGCTGAGCCGCACAATAATCAGAGTGTTCTGTCCTCCCTTGCCTCCGCACTATCAGCTCTGGCAGCAGAATAGCCAGTGTCTGCCAAGAGGCTCCGTTATCTTCCACGACGCTGGTGAGTCACAAACTTCAGCTCTTAATCAGTGGATTTGCCTGTTACAAAGAGACAAAGCAGCTCTTGTTGCCTTTTATATCCTGTGGGGTGTGGCTCCATTACTCAGTACTTCCTAGGCCTGCCCCACCCTTGCTTCTGTTGTTCCCTCCTCTCCTGCCTACGAATCTTAGGGTTCAACCAAGCCTGATTGCCGTCAGCTGGGTCTGCAGGTGTGGCCTGGGGGGGAAGAGTCAGGGGACGGAGGCCTCGTTATCTCCTCCACCTGGGCTGCCTCTGGCTCCTGGAGCTGAGCCAGGGAAGCTGGTGCTCCCGAGGTAAGTCCTGACGGCCCTTCCTCCTCACTGTCCAAGTCACTTTCTGGCAGGCGGCCCAGCTCGGGGGCGCAGACACAACACAGAGGCTTTTTTTTTTACTTTTAAAAGCATTTTTTTGGCTGAAGAAAAAATGCTTTTAAAAGTAAAAAAAAACAAACCCTCTGATGATTGTGCTGCTCAGCTGGGGGGGGGCCAGGGATTTTTGCTACTGGTTCTCTGAACCACCTGCCACCATCGCTACCAGATCGGGCGATCTAGTCCAAACCGAGAGCATTTCACCCCTGGTACTACTCTAAAAAAAGTGCTGTTATTAGCTAGTTTTAGAAAATACACTTTTCCCACAAGGTTACCACAATTTTGGCCACTACAGTAATTGCTTTCTCCAGTGAAATCCCTCACTTGACATGAACAAAGTAATTGAGACACAATTTCATGATTTTGCCTTCCGGTGACATGTCTGGTGTTAATGCGCTCTAGTACTTTGCTGTCCAAAGAACATGGAGGAGCTTTCCCCAGCACCACAGCTCAAATGAGTCAATTCTCTTCCTGTCTTCCTTTTTTTTTAAAGTCCAACTTTCACAATCATAGGTAGCTACGGGGAACACAACAGAGCGGACTAACCTATTTTTGGTTGCAGGCTGATGTCCTTGCTTTTCCATGTTCGGCTCATGTTCATCACTGCTGTGCAGGCTAGTGCAATCCAACCAGGGGTCGGCTTCAAAAATTTTAGCAACGGGTTCTCTGCCCGGTTGCTGGGTGGGCATGGCCATGGTGGGTGTAGCCTAGTTGGCCTCCTGCACCATGGTGTGGGGGGGCATTTTTGCCCTCCCTGGGCTCCAGAGGCTTTTCTCAAGCCTCCAGGAGGGCGAAAAGGGCCTCCCCAGGCTCTGGAGGCCTTCTGGAGACTGGAAACAAGCCTGTTTCTGGCCTTCCCGAACTTCCGATAGGTGCATTTTTCATCCTCCCTGAGCCTCCGCACGCGCCCTGCACTTACCTGCATCCAAAATGGGCCATTTGGGGATTCCTGGGAGGGTCCAGCCAGGAGTGGGATTTGGGGGTTTTCCAAATTGCACAGAATCTTAGCTAGAGGTTCTCCCGAACCCCTGCAAACTCCCAGCAGCCTACCTCTGAATCCAACATTTTATTTCTGGGCTGCATTCACCATTATAAGCAATTTGCGATCCTAGTAAAGTGATTTCCCCCCCCCACCCATTCTAAACTCTTTGGCTGCTTTGTTTCATTACACAATAGCAATGTAGGAAAAGTGGCTATTGCTTTGATTACTTCAGCTTCTGCTGTTGTTTGTTTGATTGATTGATCGATTGATTGTTTATAATTTATTAATGCTATAGCCATGGGGAAGGAAGAGGAAGACATATTAATAAGGATTTAATGGAATTCCAATAATGTAATAGTTTTTTATTTAAAATATTTATAGAATATTTTGTTCTATGTATTTCCTGTCCATTTTAGGGTTATATTTTATATGGGGCTAATGCTAGAGAACATTCACATTACCGTATTTCCCCAAAAATAAGGCCCTGTCTTATATATTTTTTTGAATCCTGAAATAAGCGCTTGGCCTTATTGCCATGTGTTCAAAAGGCCAATTGGGCTTATTATCAGGGGATGCCTTATTTTGGGGAAAACAGGATAGATAGATGATATATACAGTAGATAGATAGATAGATAGATAGATAGATAGATAGATAGATAGATAGATAGACAGACAGACAGATAGATAGATATAGAAGAGAGAGTGAGAGAGAGAGATGATAGTGTGTTTTCCTGAAAGTAAGACCCTGTCTTATATTTTTTTGAACCCTGAAATAAGCACTTGGCCTTATTGCCATGCGCTCAAAAGCCTGATTGGGCTTATTATCAGGGGATGTCTTATTTTGGGGGAAACAGGGTAGCAAAGTTCAGTGTTTTACCCTCAGTCTAATAAAGGGGACTCTAACCATATCCCCCATGCAAAATGTTCTTTTCTAACTCTGCTTTCATCCTCCTCTCTATTGTGCTTGGTGTGCAGAGCTCATAACCCACGCCTTACCCACGAGGCTGCCTGTTTTGAGTTCAAGTTAGCTACATTTTACTTGCTGATTTCTCCACTGACATTTTCAATCATGGAACAAAAGGTTCACTCAGTTGCAGTCGCTACTCGGTAGTTCGAAAACATCTGTTTACTTACGCAACCTGGATTAACATGGTAGATTAAAGTCCTTGACCTTTAACGAAGAAACTTTCATCCTGCAGTGGATAAATTCAAGGTTCCCCTGCTGCTACTGGTGATTTCTGACTTTTGTTATGTTTTCTTTTATTCTACTGCACTCTCCTTCAGTAACCTTATTTCTTGGAGATGGTGAGATTGTATGTTTTGGTTATAAACTATAAACTGATAAAATACAGTAGTGGGCAAAATTGTGGAAACCTTTTGGGAAAAGTGTATTTTTGAGGATTGATGGCTAATAACACCAATTTTGTTTGGAGTTTCAAGATAATCCTATTCCACTGCTGGAATGGCCTGGGAATAGCCCAGACCTTCACCCAATTGAAAATCTATGGAGCCGATTAAGAAACTTGTTAGCCAGAAGCAACCCAGCAATAAAACCCAATTAATAGAAGCAATCATTCAATCTTGGTTTCACATTATAACAGCTGTAGAACTCAAAGACTTGGTTCACTCCATGGGAAGACATTATAAGGCCGTAATTCATGCTAAAGGTTACTCAACTAAGTATTAACTGACATGGTGATAATTTTTATATATCTCGTTTTTTCTATGGTGATCATTTTTGTATATCTCATTTTTTTCTACGTGTTTCACTTTTCTTCTTTATACTATAACTGCTCTTCTAATAGCAAATCCTTCATAAAAGTTATTGCATTACATTCTTGTTTAAATTATCTTTCCATTGATATATAATTTTATGGAACTATGCCAAAAAAAAGTAGTGTTATTTAGTTAGTTTTAGAAAACACACTTTTCCTAAAAGGTTTCTACAATTTTGGCCACTACTGTAAGTCCATTGTTTTTTTCTTCTTATCTCAAAGTTCATTGTTAACCACTGAGATGCAAAGTGGCTAAAAACATTAATCAGGACAGGTCAGCTTTTTGAAAGCATGTCTGAATTTCAGGTATTGAACTGCTCTCAATTCCATTATATCGAGAACTCTTCCAATGAAGAGGTCTGTCAGAAAGAGTAAATAGCAGCCAAATTACATCCCCAGAATGCTGGATCTGCCTTTCTTTTCTTTTTTTCTTTTTTTTTTATAAAAAAGTTTTATTTTTACAATCATATCCAACAGCTCATCCAATGTACAGTCATATACAATTAGTCGGGCTTGCCCAGTCACCACCCCCTCCTTTTAACTCTCTTCCCTCTTCTACTTTCCAGACCTTCCTCCCCTTCTCTTATCTACATCCTCTCCTCCCTCCACCCTACACCTTCCTTCTCCCTCTTCTACCCCTCTTCCTTCCTCTTCTCCCTCTTCTACCCCTCTTCTCCTCTTTCCTACCTCCCCACCATTCTAAAATAGTAGCCTTTCTTACTGAACAATTGGAAAGTTCTTGTCACTAGTAGGAATTTGAAAATGAGGTGGCAGGTTGGAGGTCAGGATTAACTTTCATCTCAGCTGCTATACTTTCAACTTTTATCTTCGCTCCTCCACACTCGTGCTGTTGTAACGTAAGAGGAAAGCAGAATAGTAAATTTTAGGAAAGAATTGGGGAGAAGGCAGAAACAGCAGAATGGGACCACTCGCCAACTTGATGGGGGACAACTCGCCGCAGGGCAATTCAATTTAATTATTTAAAATAAATACAACATTATTTTTAATTTTTGTCATTCACATTTCATTCTGTCCCTCCTTTTGCATCCTTTCTTGAATGATTCTATTCCACCATTTCTTTGATATTAGTGTAAGAGGGGTGGTGGTGGTGCAGTGATTAGAATGCAGCACCGCAGGCTACTTCTGCTGACTGCCAGCTGCAGCAGTTTGGTGGTTCGAATCTCACCAGCTCAAGGTTGACTCAGCCTTCCATCCCTTCTGAGGTATGTAAAATGAGAACTCAGATTGTTGTGGACAATAGGCTGACTCTATAAAGCACTTAGAGAGGGCTGTAAAGCACTGTGAAGTGGTATATAAATCTAAGTGCTATTGCTAACCTGCAGCAAGTTGTCCCATGATGAGTTGGCCATGGCAAGTTGACTGTGAGTGAGTTGGCCATGGTGAGTTGGCTGTGGCAATTTGGATGCAGCAAATTGTCATAGATCCAGAAACAAAAACCCTGAGGACAAGAATGTACTAATCTAGTACAAGGAGTAAGGATGGATCCAGAAGTAGCCAGGCAACCAACATAGCAAGTAAAGGATAACTGGTTGGTAGGAAGAATAAAATTTCGAATCTAACCTTGATATCTTGCAAATCTAGGATGTGATGTGATTGGAAGACTAAGTGGGGAGGTATTTGCAAATTTCAAGCCTTGTTTTGCAATTAAATGATTCATTTTGTGTTTCTGGGTCAGGTTTCACAAAACCCATGGGCCAGTTTATGGAAGTCATGGGGATCAATGGGTATTAGTTTTGAAGGCAGAATGGCTGACTCTGAATGCCATCTTGGCTTTCTTGTATAGCTGGTTGGTACTCTGAGGGCTGCTGAGACTAGTTGAGTAAGGGATCCAATCCAGCTGGGCACTGCTTAGGTAACTATAAAGATAATAAAATTTTTGGTTGGTTGGTTGGTAATGTGCTTGGTTGAATGCCACTCTGGTGGATCACTTTTTTTTTAGATTTCCTACTCTCGGTTTCTGTTTTGGTTGATTTGAAGAAAATACAGGAGCCATGGCTAGGAAGGTATATTATAGATATTGTGCTTTGCAGATTTAAAAAAGGGGGGAGAGATCTACTTCTGACAGCATAGTCCCCATACTAAAAATTGATGCCTGAGCTCTTCCACCCATATGCTGTTGCACATTGTTCTGCACTGTTTGCTAAATACGTATTATCAGATTTTTTTTTTTAAAAAAAGCACAGAATCCCAAGTCACATATAAAAATATGTGAAATTAATTGGTAACCCGTCACCTCTGCAGTCTTGGGCAAAGGCGCACATTTTCTAGAATTTTCCTTATTATATGTTATTCCCAAACTTAGATGGGCTTCCGATGTGTGGCTATCACACATACACACACTCAGAATTCCATAGCCGTTGTTGTTAATTCTGGGAAATAAATCCCGTATCTGGAGGCTGCCAGATTGGAAACATCCCTATTTGGTGATGATTTTCTCAGGAAACAAAATTGCAGCCTCCAATGTCCAGGGATGTGTCTCAGGGAAGCAGAATTTGTGGAAGGGAAATGGCACAGCCGGATGACAAAGAAAGCAAGACCTTGTACTGCATTCAAAATTCAAACCTTAGATACCAGAACAGAAATGTTCCAAGACAGGCCAGAAATGTGGTCAAGAATATCAAGTGGAAAATATGTTCAGCACCCTGGACAGGTCATTACGGGTAATGACTAGTGTCAGTGCAGCAACAAAACTTCTGTAGAACTTCTAGTCCTGATTATTTCCTGTCCTAGACTTTCCCTAGTGGAAGCATGGTCTCTACCTTGTGCCTTGCCAGCATTCATGAATCTGAAAATATTATATATATGTATGTATGTATGTATGTATGTAAGTACGTATGTAGGTCTTTGGTTATTCGGGTTCTCCCGCGTAAAATTGGAAGTGTCTTGGCGATGTTTCGACGAAATCCCATTCATCATCTTCAGGCTGGAGTTTTTTGGCTTTGTTCTTATGTGAGCAAATACCCGTGAAAACCTACGAAAAAATATATATATTTTATATATATATATATATATAATTCTTTGCTGCAAAACATTTTTTCTTATCTAGGTCACCATCTTTGTACATTTGCAGCAAATGTTAATTTATTTATTTTTTTAGCCCTCCTGCAGAGATAATTTCTAGATTATCAGTATTTCAGGATCAACATTTCTAAAGCTTTTTCGCTCCCTCAGAAACCGAAGGACAAATCTTTCAAGGATAAAGGTATAGATTTATTAACAAACATAAACAAGAGCCAATTCCATTTGATAGCCTTGAATATTTTCTTCTTTACAATTAAAATTGTTTCTGTGCATGTTGGTTTTGTTTTCTTGAGCTAAGAAAATACCAAAGTCAGGCAGCTTTGACTGTCGTTTTCATCAATCAGTAAAGCAGCAGGAAAGTACACGTCTAATGGACTCAAGCCGTCAGACTCACGAAACGCCGATCTGACCACAATCTATCTTGGTATTTTGAAAGCAATTCTGGTTTGCTTGTCTGAAATTCTCAGTCAACAAGTAGTTTCATAGGGGCCTAAGAGGCAAATGTAGCTCTCTGTCTCAGATGGGCAGTCATCAATGACCATTCACTCAGCCCAGCTCTCCTGTCATTGGGCTCGTCACAAATTAACACTTGAGTCTTTTCAGGAACTGTGTTGGGGAGCTTCACTATTAGTCCTAATGCTGCTTGAGCAGAAGATGATTTACGCATTAGTCTTTGGGTTAAATGTATTTGGAATGGAATGGAGTGGAGTGGAGTGGAGTGGAGTGGAGTGGAAGGGAAGGGAAGGGAAGGGAAGGGAAAGGAGTGGAATGGAGTGGAGTGGGGTGGAATGGAGTGGAGTGGAGTGGAGTGAAGTGGAAGGGAAGGGAAGGGAAGGGAAGGGAATAGAATAGAATAGAATAGAATAGAATAGAATGGAATGGAATGGAATGGAATGGAATGGAATGGAATGGAATGGAATGGAATGGAACGGAACGGAACGGAACGGAACGGAATAGAATAGAATAGAATAGAATAATAGAATTATATTATATAGAATAATAAAAAAATATTTATATTATATAGAATAATAAAAGAATAGAATAGAATAGTAAGGGGCGTGCATAAGAGCACAAAAGTGCCTACCGTTCCTGTCCTATTGTTCCCTTTATTATATCAAATTAATATAGCTGATGCATATTCTTTACTTATATATATATTTTCTTCATGATATGTTTTTTTACTTATGACAATGTTTGTGTATACTGTTGTGACAAAATGAAATAAAAAATAGAATGGAATGGAATGGAATGGAATGGAATGGAATATGGAATAGAATAGAATAGAATAGAATAGAATAGAATAGAATAGAATAGAATAGAATAGAATAGAATAGAATAGAATAGAATAGAATAGAATAGAATATTGTTTATTGGCCTTATATAATTGGATATACAAGGAATTTGTCTCTGGTGCATAAGCTCTTATGAATTTTTTTAATTGATTTTTTATTTTATGAGATGATTGAATTTTCTTCGATCCTTCGATCGACCAAGCATAAGAAAGTGGCCATTCTCCATATTTTGTTACATTTGCTAAATGAAGATGTCCTACTCTTCCCATAATTTAGAGTGAATTCCATCTGAGCTTGACTGTCATTCTGGTAGTCATTGAAACATTCCGGTAGCCGGGTATTTGCCAAGCCTTTTTTTTTCCCCCTTATGGTTGGGAAATTCTTCTCTTCCATTTCTCGCACATTTTCTTCCACTTCGGTGGCTGCAGCTTCACTTAGCCCCGATCTCCAAATGGGTCTCTACGAATCCTTCAGTTCACTGCCTCCTTCTCTATTCTGGTTAAAATCAAGAAAACCGAAACTCCTGCGGTGGACTTTCTGCCCTTAGCCAAAGTCCTAATGGCAGCCCTTGATTTCTTCCAGACATTGATGAGTGCCACTCCAACCCCTGTCTGAATGGAGCTACCTGTGTCGATGGCATCCACACTTTCACATGCTTATGCCTTCCCAGCTACGGAGGGGACCGCTGTGACATTGGTATGGCCTGCTACCTTACCCAGCTTCAGCTAACTCTACTAACTGTATATCCCTTCTTTTTTTTCTGGAGGGGGGAGTGTTGGGGGAAAAAAAGACAATCTAACACACATACACCCAGCACTATTGTATTGCACCCTTTTCTCATCTCATCACAATTAACCCCTTAAATATCTGTTGCTGGGGTGGGGTGAACTTATTTTCTCTTACAGCAGTACTTAAGACTTACATACTTCTCCATCAGGGGTGAAATGCTCCCGGTTCGGACCGGATCGCACGATCTGGTAGCAATGGGGGTAGGTTGTTTGGAGAACCAGTAGCAAAAATCCCTGCCCCACCCCCCGACTGCCCACATCTCGCTGTTCCTCTTCTCTGTCCCTGAAGCTCTCGGTGGTGATATAGCTGCAAACGGCCTTAAATGACAGCCAGGGCACTTCAAAGGGCCACACCAGAGCTGATCAGTGCTATAGGTGGTTACTAGACCGGTGCCTCTATTTTTAAAGAAGATAGACCGGTGCGCTCCTTAAAAAAAGGCAATTAGTAGACCGGTGCCTCTATTTTTAAAGAAGGTAGACTGGTGTGCTCCCAAGTTTTGTATACTTTATTATTTTTATTATTTATTATTATTGGCCACGCCCACTTGGTCACCTGACCACCAAGCCACACCCACCAATTAAGCCACACCCACAGAACCGGTAGGGAAAATTTTTAGATTTCATCCCTGTGCTCCATAGCGCTTTACAATACTCTGGGTGGTTTACAATGTCAGCCTATGGGCCCCCCAACAATCTGGGTTCCTATTTTACCAACCTAAGAAACCTGTCGGCTTCTTCTCCCCTAATGGATTCTGTTTTTCAAGTTATCCCGCTGCAGATGGACAGAGTCCCAGACCTGTTCCACCATTCTTTTCATCATCACCAGAATAATACACCATTTCTATACTATTGCCAGTTAATAAATAACAAGGATGTGCTTGTGAAATCATGAGGAATACAGCTTCACTTAGGACAATCTTTACCATTTGATGCAGCCGGTCCTCACTTACCAACCATCTTTCGCTGTTAAAAGGACACTGAAGAAGAATTCTTACAATTGGCCCTCAAGGTGTAGATATCGCAGCATCACCGCTGTCACGTGATTATGATTCAGTCACGTGATTGCCATCCATTACCTTCATAGCTGGCTTCCAACAAGCAATAGCATTAGCAATAGCACTTAGACTTATATACCGCTTCACAGCGTTTTCCAGCCCTCTCTAAGCAGTTTACAGAGTCAGCATCTTGCCCCCAAGAATCTGGCTCCTCATTTTACCAACCTCAGCAGGATGGAAGGCTGAGTTAACCTTGAGCTGGTCAGGATCAAACTGCTGGCGGTAGGCAGAGTTAGCCTGCAATAGCACTTAGCACTTAGACTTGTATACCACTTCACAGTGCTTTCCAGCCCTCTCTAAGTGGTTTACAGAGTCAGCCTATTGCCCACAACAATCTGGGTCTTCATTTTACTGATCTCGGAAAGATGGAAGGCTGAGTCAACCTTGAACCAGTCAGGATCGAGCTCCTGGCTGTGGGCAGAGTTAAGCTGCAATGCTGCATTCTAACCACTGTGCTACCAGGGCTAAAATAAAGTCAGTGGGGAAGCCAGTTCCAAGCTGCAGTTATGTGACTTAACAAGTGCATCCCGTAGTGACAGAGTTCCCAGCCCCAATTGCAGGTGGTAGGTGAGAACTACTTGCACACTTTGAGCTAGATGTTCCCCAACTTGAGAACTGAAAGCCACAGTTGAAATAAGCCCAACTACAAAATAGCTAGCATATACATCAGGGGTGTTCAACTTGGCACCTTTAAGAGCTTGTGGACTTCAAGAATTCCATAGCCAACCATGCAGGCTGGAATTCTGGGAGTTGAAGTCCACAGGTCTTAAAATTGCCAAGGTTGGCCATTCGAGATATATAGCAGGGGTCTCCAACCGTGGTCCCTTTAAGACTTGTGGACTTCAACTCCCAGAGTTCCTCAGCCAGCAAAGCTGGCTGAGGGACTCTGGGAGTTGAAGTCCACAAGTCTTAAAGGGACCAAGGTTGGATACCTCTGATATATAGGATGTTCCCAGCATGCCTGTGTCCATTTTTGTGAATGGGGAGGCACATTTTCAAACATAGCAATGGGGTGCCATCATCCAGTATATTTGTTTTCCAAGAATGTCTATGTGGCCCAGGATGCAAATAAAGGTAAAGGTTCCCCTTACGCCTATGTTCTAGTCGTTCCCGACTCTAGGGGGCAGTGCTGATCTCCGTTTCAAAGCCGAAGAGCCAGCGCTGTCCGAAGACGTCTCCGTGGTCATGTGGCCAGCATGACTCAACACCAAAGGCTCACGGAATGCTGTTACCTTCCCACCAAAGGTGGTCCCTATTTTTCTACTTGCATTTTTTACCTGCTTTTGAACTGCTAGGTTGGCAGAAGCTGGGAAAAGGAACGGGAGCTCACCCCATTACGCGGCACTAGGGATTCGAACCGCTGAACTGCCGACCTTTCGATCGACAAGCTCAGCATCTTAGCCACTGAGCCCTAGGACGCAAATAACCACTGTTAAAAACAAATCTGGCTTTTCCGTTTCTTATTTAATTCAAAGGTTTGTTTAAAAAATTTAAAGGCCAATAGGATAGGGCTGGGGTCTGCAAACTTGACTCATTTAAGACTTGTGGACTTCAACTCCCAGAGTTCCTTAGCAAAGCAAAGCTGACTGAGGAACTCTGGGAGTTGAAGTCCACAAGTCTTAAAAGAGCGAAGTTTGCAGACCCCTGGGATAAGGAACCTGGCAGACAGCAAAGGTATTTGTTATCACACTGTTATCCAAAAGGAGTCCCCATTTTAGTGTTGTGTGTGTGTGTCTCTCTCTCTGAAGCTCTAAGATACCTGATTATTTGCGTTACCATTTTTCATAAGCAAAGAAAACCTTTTAGCTAAATCTATAGGCGACTCTCCCTCAACCTCAATTACAACTGCCACTTGAAAAAAATCACATCCTTTGTTGCAGGCAATTTTCCCTGAAAAATATGCATTTTATTCAAGTGCTTCTTCTCTTTGGTACACTTCGTTCCCTAAGCATCTATTTCCGGATGCATACCTCGATCAAAGCTGTACGGTAGAACCTGAAAGTTGTGAGGGGAAAAAAAACAAAAAGATAATTGCTTTACACTTTGTCTTGCAAAATAGACTGGTTTGTATTCCAACGCAAGCCACAACAATGTATGGATGCTTCGATGCGTGTTTGGCTAACAGGTTTTGGAAGCCTCCGTACTGAAAAAGGAAATTTGAATTATGAGTAGTCCTCAACTTACAAATACAATGGAGCCCAAAATTTCTGTTGCAAAGGAAGACAGTTGTTAAGGGAGTTTTACCCAGGGGTGAAATCTACTTACCTTCCTTACCGGTTTGGAAGTGCATGCGCCGCGCACGGCACATGTGTGCGCAGACCTCCTGCGCATGTGCAAAACACATTACTTCCTGGTTAAAACCAGGAAGTAATGACACCCGGGCAGGTAGGCGGAGCTTTGCTCCACCATCGTTACTGAATCGCCGAACTCCCGGCCATGATCGCTCCCTGATCGCATGATCCGGGAGCATTTCACCCCTGGTTTTACCCCATTTTACGGCCTTTCTTAACTGTTGTTAAGTAAATCACTCCCGTTGTTAAATTAGTCACATGGTTGTTAAGTGAACCTGGCTTCCCCTTTGACTTTAGCGGTCACTAAATGAACTGCTGTAAGTTGAGGACTTACCTGTATTCAAGCTTTTATTTGCAACCATGGGGAATTCAGAGGGACAAAATTGCCTGACAATTATTCATAAGGGGGAAAAGTTGTGAAGAGTCAAAAAATACCTGTCTGGGTGTCAGATGTACTTAAGATGAATATATTAGGTCCTTGCTCTGGTCTACTGTAAAAGGGTACTTATGTTTAGAAGCAGAGAATAAGGAGAAGAGAAAACACGTACTTATTCTGTTCTACTTGGCATTAATAATGTGACAATTGTGTTCGTCTTTCATCTCTCTTTACAAAAGGTTCCTATTCATTTGTCTCCCTCGCAGAAAATATAGGCTCATCTCTACTGAATGCTGAGATGCTTGGAGACAAAAATCAAATCTATTGAGATCGCTCCATTTATGGTTTCAGAACAACATTAGAAGCTCTGTTTATTTAAAAAAATGACGCTGTATAACGCTATGCAGCGCAAAGTACATAAGTATGAAATAGTCTGTTTTAGAGAGTAGGCATCATCCAATCCCTCGATGAAACTTTGCCATCCGACAGCAGGTTTTCTCTGCCCTATGGCATAGCATAACCCCCCCCCCATATTCAGATGGACTTGACCTTGATGGCCTTCAGAAGGCCTTGAAAATCTGGGTCTTCCCTGGCATTGAGCTAGGACAGTGGCTTACTCACTGAGTGCCAAACAGATATGTGTTTCGCACACTTCGCATGCACGTGCCATCCACGCTAATGCGTGGCTCCTCCCCCATGTGCTGCGTGCACAACCACACCGTCTGCCCATGCGCGCAGCTTTTGTGCACGCGCCCCACCGTGCGCTGCACATGCAGTCCCACCGTCTGCGCATGCACGCAGGTTTTGTTCAGCTCCGCCCGTGCGCTGCGCGTGCAATTGCACCAACTGTGCACGCGCCTGGTTTTCACGTGTGCAATGCAGGTGAGTGAACACTGTCTGTGCTTTGCATGCACTGCACACCAGTATTGTCAGGCGCATGCGCAAACGTGCACGCATGCACAGAGGCGCTCTGAAGACTAGCTGGGTCCCCTGAGTTGTGATCATGCGTACCGGAGACCCAAACGCCAGCTGGGACATGCACGCATGCGCAGCTCCAGGTGAGTTGGGCGACAGCTCGCGTGCCCAGAAAAATGGCTCTGTGTGCCACTTCCAGTAAACATGCCATATGTTCGCCATCACAGAGCTAGGATGTTAGTTGAAGAGAATGATTTTAGATGTGTATAACAGAATAAGAGAGTTGGAAGGGCCCTTGGAGATCTTCCATTCCAACCCCCGGCTCAAGCAGGAGACCCTATACCCGTGATGGTGAACCTATGGCCTTATTGGTGGGCACGCAAGCTCAGTTCCGGTGCGCATATGTGTGTGATTTTTGGGTCTTCTGGGCCCACCAGAAGTAGGGAAACAGACTGTTTCCTGCCTCCGGAGGGCCTCGAGGGGTGGTGGGGAAGGCCCCTTTTGCCCTCCCCAGACTCCTAGAGAGGTTCTGGAGCCTGGTAAGAGAGAAAAACAGGCCTACTGGGCCATCGCGTGCTAGGAGCGGGGAGAGTGGTGGGGGGGTTGCGTGCACATGCGTAGAATTACGCGCCCTCCCCTCCCCCCGCTTGCTCCTGGCATGTGATGGTAAAAAGGTTAGCCTCTAGTGATGGAGCACCCACAACTTCTGAAAGGCAAGCTGTTCTTACTATTATTTTTATGTTTTTATTACTTTGTTATCTGTTTATCTGTTGTGGACAAATTGCAGATCCCACAGTCATGGTTTTGAAGTTGGGCAGTCACATAAACTGATAAAATGCATTCATATCCAGCATAAAACTTTAGGTTCCCTTTGTGTGTGAGAAACTGCATAGGAGGGCACAACAATTAAATTGCACAAGCACATGGAACTGATTTTTAAAATTTCATATTCCCTCTTAAGGAAATTGTATGGATTAATTTCTCCATAACATGTATTAATTTATCCATGGCTAAAAAATATCCTGCAGGATTATATTTTTACTAGCTCATAATCTGAATGTTTCCTTAGATAGAAGCTGTATAGTTTAGATCAGGGGTCTCCAACCTTGGCCACTTTAAGACTTGTGGACTTCAACAACTCAGAATTCCTCAGCAAAGCCAAAGCTGGCTGAGGAATTCTGGGAGTTGAAATCCACAAAAAAGTGGCCAAGGTTGGAGACCCCTGGTTTAGATGACTGTAAAATACTTTTTTTTCATCCATCTTGACAGTTAATAAACTCTTCAGTACCCTTTACTTTAAGTGATGACATTCCTTGGCAAGAAATCAATAATTCTTTGTTTGTGGAGAAACAGGTAAGTTTTACACAACTTCTGAGTCAACTACCATCAAATTTTCTATAGAGTGTTTTGGAAGGGGTTAAATGTCACTCTCTGCTTTGATTCTTCTTCATGTGATTCTTTTCATGCTCATGTCTAGATCTGGCAGAATGTGAAACAGGCTGGACTAAATTTCAAGGTAACTGCTACAAGCATTTTGAAGAGAAACTCACCTGGATGGAGGCAGAGAAACTATGCCGAAAGCATCAATCCCACCTGAGCAGTATCATCACACCTGAAGAGCAAGAATTTGTGAACAGTAAGTATGGCAACTTGACATTTCTTTAAAAAAAAAAAAAAGCCCCAAACCAATGGGCTTCTAGGATTACAACACTGATTCTCAATATAGTACTGATTCTCAATTTCACTTACAGGAGGAGGGTTGTTGAGATAGGTTGACTTTTCACGGCTCAGCCTTTAAGTGGTGTATTTTAATAGACTGCACCATATTATTATCATGAACTGTAGTGCACAAAAGTTGTGTAAAATCCAAAGTTGGCAATATTTCAGCAGACAGAACCACAAATTAATCTATCACCCTTCAAAATACCTTTCGAATCCCTAGGAATGTCAAATAATTTAGCCTGATCAAATGGTCCAACTTTATATTCCTTCCTTTTGTGCTTCACAACCTTAGTCTTTGATTCGTTCCAGTTGTGTTGCAGGACTTGGTCTTTCAGCATTCTTTGATATTCCAAAACATTTTCAGAAGTTTTATCAAACTTCTTTGTGTTTCCAATAAAGAGGCATTATTCAGGATTCCTTGTTATAACTGCTGCTTGTTCTTTTCTTGATTTATCTCTTGTATTTCCATTTTAGTAATCTTTTCAGGTGTATTATAGTTCAAATTTTCAAATTCTATTTCAAGTAGAAGTTTAATATTTTATTCATGTTCTAATTCACCCAAAGAATTTCAATAAATAATTGGGTGCATTGTAAATGTGCTAAATATATCATCATTCAGTTGATATTCACTAATGATTATGGGACAAGCTAGACTAGACTAGACTATAGATTCTCAAACTGTGATTTGTAAATTGCTGACAGTCCCTGCTACTTTTCTGGAGGGAAGTGTTTGGGATTTTTTTAATCTAAGTATTGAATATCCTTTAAATATCCAAGCAACTTGAAATTATATAAATTATTTTATTTACTATGGAAAATTGAAGCATCTACAACTTTGGAGGGGGAATCATAAATTCATCATTAATGAATTCGGGCTTTAGTGTGTTGCCTTCATTTTATCATTTTTTCCCTTGCTTTTTTTCAGTCTGTTTGAATGTTGCTTATTGAATTCATAATATTTTCACTTTAGAAATAAAAACTGCATCGAAATTTGATAGATCACTAAATCAGCCAAAATAGTTGGATGTGTTCATTCTAATATTGATCAAGCAGCAAAACATGCATTTGAGAGCTTAACTTTTATTTTATTTTTTAAAAAATGTCAAACAAACTTGATAATAAAATGGGAGGCTACGAAATCTCTTATGTAAAAGGAAATATATAAGCCATAGAAGTCCAGTTAAAACTTCACAATTAGCAAGTGGATTAGATTTAGAGAAATCAATAATTTCTAAGTAAAGTCTAACAAGAAAGGTTCCCGAAATATATGCAATTACAAAAAAGAAAAGTAAAGAAAATAACTAGAAGTTTATAATAAAATATGCCAGAAAGGTTAAGAATATCTGTATTTGATCTTGCTTGCAGCTAATTTGTTTGATAACATGGTCCTGGTTATTAGGTACTTTAGTATAACTTTGGGCCATATGATACTGTATGAGAATGTTGGGTGTTTTTTTTTTTCTCTATTAAAAAAACCATACAATTTAAAGAGACCTTTCATTTCTTGGTAAGGAAAAATGGACCATTTTAGAAAACTATATGATATGGATGTAACCGTGTACTAGAAGTCTGTAAATCGTTCACAATGTAATTTGGATTTTCAAATGGATTCAGAGACCTGACTTGACCTAATTCAGACTTCTGAAATAATTTGGAACAAGTGCTTTTCCCCAGAGGCAAAAGATCCCCTGAATTGCCGATTAAGATCCAAATCAATTCAGAGGCATCCAATTTGAAGCTTCAGATCAATTCATAGGCCAAATGACTAATTGCCTTTCTAAAGTGATAGTTTGCATGGACCCATGGTTTACAGTTCGTAAGAACAGCTGGAAGCTTCCATCTGGACGTTCAGCACCCACCCACCCATCACATAAAAGCCAGCTTGGTATCAGGGGTGGGCTTCAAAAATTTTAGCAAGGGGTTCTCTTCCCGGTTGCTGGGTTGGCATGGCCTAGTCGGCCTCCTGCACTATGGTGGAGGGGTGGCATTTTTGCCTTCCCTGGGCTCTGGAGGTTTTTCTTGAGCCTCCGAGATGGCAAAAACGGCCACCCCAGGCTCTGGAGGCCCTCTGGAGGCTTCCCGAACTTCCAGTAGGCCCATTTTTTGCCCTCCCCGAACCTCTGCGTGTCCTCTGCACTTAACTGCATCCAAAACAGACCGCGTGTGGACTCCTTGGAGGGGCGGGGTGGGCGGGGCAGAGCCAGCCAGGAGTGGGAGTTGGGGGTTTTCCGAACCGCACAGAATCTTAGCTAGAAGTTCTCCCGAACCCCTGCAAACCTCCCAGCAGCCCATCCCTGCTTGGTATGCATGTAAAATCGAGTCTTTTGATCACTGTTCCCAGTCTGTGGTGCTCGTTACTCGTCTATTCACATTCTTGCCAATGCTGACGTGTAAAATGAAAACCTGGTTTGAACAAACCAGGGTTAACCATCATGGATTTTGCTGGGAGAAAATCAATCTTTTACATGGATGCATGGTAGCATTTTTTTTAATACTCATAGAAAAAATAAATGTGAAACTATTTTAAGAAAATGAGTCACGACTGAAGTCAGACACAATTGGTATACCACAGTTTTTATCGCTGGGCAAGTCATTGCTCTTTAGGCATAAGAGGAGGAGGAAGTCATTATTTTAAGTACAAAATCTTATGTGGTCTTATTTATCCAAGGAGGCTCAGATTATAATACACAATTATCCCCATATTTTTTTTAAATCTCTCCATAGTCCTTGAGAGAGACTTTTCTGAGAGGGCAACTAATTTCAGCTTGTGAGCTTCTGAAATGACTGGAGTTTATTTTGCAGTCGCTGGCAGACAAGGAAAGTACTGTAAGCTCAGATCTGGTTAGAAGAAAAATCAAACCAAGTTTAGACTAGAAGAAAGGAAAAGGCCAACTGCTTCTTTATGGCTGCCAACAAAACTCCATGGATGTCTCCAGGAAGGAGATGATCTGAGCTTGAAGAAGTTTCTTCCAAAATTATTCCACCTTGCTTGTTGTTTTGAAAAAATAAATACCGTATTTTTTGGAGTATAAAATACATTCAGTCCTCATTTAATGTGATCATTACTCAAACTAGAGCTGTGCAGCACTTTAGAGTCAAAAGCAAGCATCTCTTGGTAACTCCGTAAACCTTGCATGTCTCTTCCAGGACCCTTGTGCAACCCAAGAGGCAGATGTGCAGTACTGGGAACAGATGCAGCTGCTTTAAAGAACTATAGGCAATTTGGGTGTTCCAAAGCACCTTTTTGCATTGAATTCGAAGCGCTCCTTAGTTTAGTTTGAATCTTGCTTCCTAGGCTTAAAATCCAGAGAGCCTCCAAATAAACCAGCATTCATGGCTAATTTCTCTTTCTCTCTGTGTTATCTAGGCAATGCACAGAACTACCAGTGGGTTGGGCTAAGTGACCGAGCTGTAGAAGATGACTTTCGCTGGTCTGATGGACATTCTCTTGTAAGTTAGACTCTGAAAGATATCAAATATAGAGATGTTTCTAGACTGTTGGGAAATTAATGCTTCCAAGAATCCAACAGGACATCTATTTGGGGAATGCCAATTTGAAAAAAGACTACATGGACAGGAGGAAGTATGAGAAACAGCTAAGTTTGTAGCATGGATACAAACATTTCTTACTTTAGAAGTATGTTGCCCAATTCCCCAGATCTTCCTAGAGCAACCCAAAGTCTTAGAGACAGCTTCCAGAACCCACCAAATAATATATTTTTAATGTTACAGGACGGGAATGATTAAATATGTAGGGAGTAATGTTATTCATAGGGACACGGTGGCCCAGTAGCTAAGACACTGAGCTTGTCGATCAAAAGGTTGGCAGTTCAGCAGTTCGAATCCCTAGTGCCACGTAACAGGGTGAGCTCCCATTACTTGTCCCAACCTAGCAGTTCAAAAGCACGTAAAAAATGCAAGTAGAAAAATAGGGACCACCTTTGGTGGGAAGGTAACAGCGTTCACTGCACCTTTGGCATTGAGTCATGGCGGCCACATGACCACGGAGACTTCTTTGGACAGCACTGGCTCTTTGGCTTTGAAACGGAGATGAGCACTGACCCCTAGAGCCAGAAACAACTAGCACATATGTGCAAGGGGAACATTTACCTTTAATGTTACTCATGGCATCATTCCATTTTTACTAATATTGAGAGGGCGACCAAATTAAATCAGTATTGATCTTGGCTCCCTCTTTAATCTTAGAAATGCCCCCTTTGGAATGTAACCATCAGAAAGCCAAAATAGTCCATGGTCCAAAAAGAGGTTTGGCGTCTCAAAGCAGGATGGATTAGGCATCTTCCTTAATTAAAATGTCTTCCTTCCTCAAAGGTGCTTGTGATCCATAATGGAAAATGAACGTTTGATGGGAAAAGTACAGCCCTACCTAGCAAGCAGGTTATGACCCTCAAATTCCAGCACCATAGAGCAAAACCAACTTTATGGGAACGCGGCAACTGCTTCTAACTTTTTTAAAAATGGAGAACTTTTGAAAGGTCTAATGACTTTGCCCCTTCTCCCGTTGCTCCCACACACACACAGACACACACTTAACATAACATAACATAACATAACATCAGAGTTGGAAGGGACCTTGGAGGCCTTCTAGTCCAACCCCCTGCCCAGGCAGGAAACCCTACACCATCTCAGTCAGATGGTTATCCAACATTTTCTTAAAAATTTCCAGTGTTGGAGCATTCACAACTTCTGAAGGCAAGTCGTTCCACTTATTAATTATTCTAACTGTCAGGAAATTTCTCCTTAGTTCTAAGTTGCTTCTTTCTTCATCTGGCTCTCTGTTTGACTCCGGATCTTTTTCTCTCTTTCCTTAGCAATATGAGAACTGGCGACCTAACCAGCCGGATAACTTTTTTGCCAAAGACGAAGACTGTGTGGTCATGATCTGGCATGAGAAGGGTGAATGGAATGATGTGCCATGCAATTACCACCTCCCGTTCACTTGCAAGAAAGGAACAGGTGAGGCTCAACGTCCGGTGCAAAGGGGCTTACCCAGTCCAGTCAAGCAGTCTAAGGTTGTGACTGCAAAAGGCTTGCATCTCAGCAGTCAAGATCCTGAGAACAGAGTAGTAAGCCACTGTCAGGATTGAGCAATGATTAAGGGTGCTGAGCTAAGGTGACCAGCTTTTTTTCCAATGAGAAGGAGGACACAAATAAATTGAAGAGTTGAAATGGCAATTTCCTCTTTCTTGATTTTTCCATCCCTAAATGAAATTTAAAATTAAAAATAAAATATAGCGCTACACGAACGATGCCAGCACATTCATTATGAATAAATAAAATGAATTATTTAAAACTGAAACAATAACAAAAGTGAATATACTTGTAAATAAAATTATACATGTTTGGAAATTATTAAACAGATAAAGTATTAATACAACGTGAATTATTGTACTCACCAGAGTATGATTGAATATTCACTGAGAAAGAAGGGAGTCTAATGTCTGCGTGTGTGCCGTGTCGTGTTTCGGTAAGAAGTAAAAAAGTCACTTGCGTGTGGCGGACTCTTGCACGTGGCACACTCTCTCAAAACAATTATCTTGTGCGGAGCGCATGCGTTTCATAATTGTGTCTCGCTGCACTGTACCGAGTCTTGACAAATCGTCATGTCAAATACAAATGCATCACATCACATGCAACGGATCGGATTGGCATCGATCGAATATGGAGATTTACAGATTAGTCTTCAAATATTGAAAAGCAGGACATGTAGGAGGACACTTTTCGAGAGAGGACAGAACTTACAGAAGAAGGACTGTCCTCCCTAAAGGAGGACGATTGGTCACCTTAGCTAAGCAGTGAGGCAAGACTCAAGGAAAGGCATGGCAGATCCTAGAACTGGCTGTCCCCGCAGCTGAAAATGAAATATTGAAAGCTACTGGCCCTGTTCCAAGTGCAACACATGCTAATCATAACCAGTTGTCGAAAACAGGCCTCTTGGAAGCCATAATTCACTCTAAGGATATTGCTACAAGTGCTACATTCATGAGGCTCTTCCGGGTAATTTAACGTGTCTTCATTTGAACTTCTCCAGGGTACATGCATTGTTCTGGTACATATTTAAGCCTGCTTAGTGCCTGGTGTGACTTTTGTTCTTCTTTCTGGGACGACAGTTTGAGAAGATCATAATCCATGTGTCCTGGAGTAGCGGTCACCAACTGCTGGTCCATGGACCACTGGTGGTCCATGAGAAAATTTTGGTGGTCCCCAGAAAAATTATTTGCATTTGTTATATTGCCATAAAATCAGGGGTCCTGAAACTACAGCCCCTGGGACAGATACGTGCAATGAATGTTTGTGTTGCTGCAGAGAGTCTCTCCCTTTGAGGACTTTTTGTGTGAATCAGAGGGGGGCAGAAATTCCAACTTGAGGTCTGCTTCAGCCTCCTGGTGTGGGGCTTTGGGTGAAGGCTAAGGGGAAGAGCCACTGGTGGCAAAGAACCGGAGGGCCTTGTTCCAGTGGAACTGCATCATGGCCTGGAATTGGCTGATCATCTTAGCCCGCTGAGCCTCCAGGCACCGTTACCTGGCCTTGCACTCCCACAGGTCTTCCCTCTGCTTGGAAAGCCTATGCTCGTAGTCCTCAGTGAGGTGCTTCTGCTGAGCCTCCTTCTCGGTCAGATCCAGTTTGAACTGAGCCAGCTGTTTTGTCAACTCTTTCTCATGGTGGCTGCTTAGCTCCAGCAACTGCTTCCTGTTGGGGCCCTAAGGAACCCGGGTGGGCAGGCGAGGATTAGCGAGTAGAGGCTGCAAAGGCACCCCTCGACATGAGTGACATCGAGTTGGCCGCGCCCACCCAGTCACATGACTACCTTGCCACGCCCACCCAGCCGGTCATTAGGCAGATCATATTAGTGGTCCGTGGGATTTAAAATTATGAATTTAGTGGTCCCTGAGGTTCAAAAGGTTGGTGATCCCTGTCCTGTAGTTAATCAAGAAAGGCCAAAGCACTTCTCCCAAACTGTTGTTTCTGGCCCAACGTTTCAATCAGCCCCCTATAATTGGGTCTGGTCTTTACTTAAATGTCCTACAATGCTTCCATATCACATTGGACTATGACACTATAGGAAATTTAAGGATAACCACTTTCTGCAGTGCTACTAGTCCTCAGGCAGTTGTTTCCCCAAGTCTGTCTCAAGCCATTCCTTCACATACCAGTATTATTTGTATTATAGCAATACAAATATTATTTGTAATATAGCAATAGCACTTAGACTTATGTACCGCTTCACAGTGCTTTACAGCCCTCCCTAAGCGGTTTACAAAGTCAGCCTCTTGCCCCCCCCCCCAACAATCTGGGTCCTCATTTTACCCACCTCACGGGGTGAAATTCAGCAAGTTCTAACAGGTTCTGTAGAACCAGTAGCAGAAATTTTGAGCAGTTCAGAGAACCAGCAAATACCTCTTCTGGCTGGCCCCAGAGTGGGGAGGGAATGGAGATTTTGCAATATCCTTACCCCAGGAGTGGGGAGGGAATGGAGATTTTGCAGTATCCTTCCCCTGCCACGCCCACCAAGCCATGCCCACAGAACCGGTAGAGAAAATTTTTGAATTTCACCCCTGCCACCTCAGAAGAATGAAAGGCTGTGTCAACTTGGTGAGATTCGAACTGCCGAATTGCTGGCAGCCTACAGTCAGCAGAAGCAGCCTTGCAATACTGCATTCTAACCACTGCTCACCAGGGCTCTAATATCTAAGGAGCTTCTTAATGTATAACAACATTATACATTGTTTGTATACATTGTTTGTATACATAACAAAGTCACATTGTTCTTACCACTGACTTGATTCTCACTGGAGTGCCTTATCACTTCAAAGCTGCCCTGATATTTTGGTGTACAGCTAAATATTATCCTCTTTCGGTAGCAAGATTGGATAAAAAAAAACAGTACAATGCACTTGTAGTAAGGTCAGTGGGCCAAACCATAATTCAGAAACAAGTCCAGAGGCTGAAATATAAACATGAAAAATTACAATTTTCAGTGATAAGCAGCAAGGTGTTATCCAGTAGAAGTAAAAGTCAGACATTCCAGGAAATTAAGATGCTTTAGAGTCCAGACGCAAAGTCATATTGATACTATACATTTTCAAGCCTTTGACTGTGTTTATATGGTCTGGTGCAGAGGTTCCCAATCTTTTTCGCCCGCGGCTCCCCCGGAAATCCGACCTGCAACTGCGCATGCGCACCAGACGCGCCCGCGGCTCCCCGGAAATCCGACCTGCAACTGCGCATGCGCACCAGACGCCCCAGAAATGGCGCATCAGCGCCGGACCCAGCGGGCGCAGATATTCATGGCGCCCCCAGTGATAGCGGCTCCTGGGAGCCGCGGCTCACAGTTTGGGAATCACTGGTCTGGTGCATTCTGATGATCAGAAATTATAACTACAGGAGCAGCCAGGAGCTGTTGTGGCCCACCAGTGGTCAGCAAAGCTGGCAGCGGATTCGGACAGTGAGGAGGTTGGGGAGGAACATGGGCCAGTCCTGGAGTCTGGGGAAGGCTCTAATGAGGGCTCTGCATTGGAGGCAGAGAGGGGGCCAGGGCCAGATGCCAGTTATCAGCTGCCTTCAGAGTCAGACATCAGTGAGGCAGACGAGCAGCTGGAGCCTGTTCCCAGTGTGCGCATGCTCAGAGTTGCCAGATGAAGGAAACAGATAAAGAACAAGGGTCGACTTGGGAGTAAGGCCACAGGTGGATGATGAATGGCCCCTTCCAAAGGGAATAAAAGAGGAGCAAAGGGGGAGTGGAGTTTGCGGGAGACAATTAGATCGCCTAATTGGTTCGTGACCCTCCGAGACTCTTTGCCAAGTTTTGAAGATATCGGCCTGGCAGCTCTTCAAGCCAGATCAGGTATGTGACTGTAAATTCTCCTTTGAAAGACTTTGCTGAAGGTGAATGAGAGGAATTCATTGTTCGTTTAATAAAAGGGGTTTTGTCGGGACCAGGATTCCGCTTCGTGCTTTTTGGGGAAGCCTGGGTCAGAACAGGAGCATCCTGTTGGCCGAGTGCTGCTTTGAGCAGAAAACAATTTGAAAAATGTCCTTTTCTTCCCCCAGTTGCCTGTGGAGAGCCTCCTGCAGTTGAGAATGCCAGGCACTTTGGCAAGAAGAAAGACCGCTATGAGATCAACGCTATGGTGCGCTACCAGTGCAATCAGGATTACATACAGCGTCATGTGCCCATCATCCGATGCCAATCAAATGGGCAGTGGGAAGAGCCTCGGATAGCCTGTATAGACCGTACGTAAGGTTTTTTGATAAAATTTTCAGCATTTGTTCCCTTTCCCCTATAACCAATAGAGGGAGGGTATAGCAGCCCAAATAAAGAGTGGTGCGGTGGAGCTCTCGCCTCACAATCAGGAGACTGTGAGTTCAATCCTTCATAGAGGCAGATATTTCTCTCTCTGGGCACACTGAATATATCTGCTAAACAAAACTCCGCATTGGCACCAGGAAGGGCATCCAGCCATTAAAACACTCTGCTAGCTCCATTCAGTGGCCAGGCTCCACTCCACAAGGGATTACGGGGTCATTAATAGATGGTGATGATGATGATAGCAGCCCAAATGGAAATTTAGAACAATATTTATTCAACCGGATTAGATAGATAGATAGATAGATAGATAGATAGATAGATAGATAGATAGATAGATAGATAGATAGATAGATAGATAGATATACACATGATGTTATATTGATTAATTTAATCGTCTGGGTTTGTATTACCTTGGTTTATAAACCAAACTGGGTAGTTATGGCTAAGCCAACTAGTATGCAACTATCTATATTAAGTATTTCTGGATTCAAGAAAAAAGGGGGAGGGTAAAGTTTGGGTATTATTTGCCTTGGGGTGACTCAGTGAAGTAGACAACTCGGGAGAAAATAAAGTAGAAGGAGAGATACTGTCTTTCCTCATGATGGAATTAGAGCTTCAACAGATTCTTTGCATCTCTCTCTACCCTGTTCACACTATTTGTATGAACCACCATTACTTTGTAATGTTCTTTTAATTAGGAGGGAAATCCCTGAAAGACTTTCCACAAACGAGGTTGAAACCTGCTTTCAATTAAGACGATGCCTGCGCTGCTACAGAAACGTTCCCTTGTGTACCACGTTTCGGTTCTAGCTTTTCTTTTCCTTGTTAGCAAGCGATCAGATGGTTCATTCTAACATTCAGGCTGCTCCACTGAACCTCTGGCTACGTGTAGAAATGCTCTCGACAATAGCTTTAACATGACAGAGATTACGGATTCAAATATCTAGGAAAGCTGGATTGCAGGGGCTGTCTGGTAAATGGAGCACAGAGTCCTTTAATTAACTAAAGGATTGCCAATAGCTGGCAAGGTCCTCTTGGACAACATATGGTCCTCAGCAAACTTCTATAAATCTTGGGTTTCTCAGAATTGTACAAGAACAGAGAGCAAGCAGAGGAACTCGCAAAGACAGGATGAGTATAAATTAAAGAGGGGTAAAAAAAGGGGCAGTCTCCAGGGTTTAGAATTCAACCTTTCAGCCCAGCCAACTGGTCAGTGGTAGAAGAAGATGAGGTTCCAGCACAGGCTCTCTAGTCTCTTCCTCTTTATCCTCAACATTTCCTGGAATGGTCATGCAAGCACATATTGCACATCGCACGACCATCCCTTCAAACAGCTCATCCACAGGACAGGAACCAAGTTCTCTCTGGCAGGGCCTGAAATCTGTTTGTGGGAAGGTGGAATGGAGGGACAGGGAAGAAGACAAGACAGGGCCTTCCTGCCCCCTTCCCCCACCCCCCATGCATCAAGAAATCCCCACCCAACTAATACATCAATTCCCAGGGGTCCAAAAGTAAGGGGGGGAGAAGCACAATTGTGCAAGAGGAAAAAATCTGGCACTCGCAACAACACGCTGCAGCCTCTGTGGTGTTTTTCCACAGGGAGAGGGAGAGAGGGAGAGAGAGAGAGAGGGCCAACGGGAGGGAAAAACTCATTCAATCCAACCCAGGGACAAGCCAGGCCTCTGTGTAGCCACCGTTCCTGAGTAACAAGGTCTCCTTTCTTCCCTCTCTCCTCCCACAGCCTCCACCTATAAGCGCAGGCTACACAAGAGAAGCTCACGGGCTCGATCAAGGACCAATGGAAAGATGACGGCATGAGCCACCCTTCCCACAGAAGCAATCGGGGAGCAGAGACGGACAGACAGGCAGAGAGAAAGAGAGAGAGAATTTATGGAACAGTTATATTAACAAAATTGATATATTTTTCATTGTTGTTGCTTTTAAGGGGGGAAGTCTCATTATATAAGGAACAATGTGTGTATATATAAAGAAAAAGAACAAAAAAAAAAGAAGGGAGGGGGGGTACCCTTTGCAAACTAGGAAGCAAACACGATTCCAGCATCTTTTTTTTTTAATAATAATAATAATAATGATTGTTAGAGCCAACTATCTTTGTGCCTTTGTGGGGGAGGGGGCAGGGAGGTTTACAAAGGGTTAAGTTAAATAATAGATTATCTGGAGGAGGAGGAGGAGGAGGAGGAGGAGGAGGAGGAGGAGGAGGAGGAGGAGGAGGATGGGGGAAATCCTGATTTTTATCTCAC
Organism: Ahaetulla prasina; assembly: GCF_028640845.1. Classification (NCBI taxonomy): domain Eukaryota; kingdom Metazoa; phylum Chordata; class Lepidosauria; order Squamata; family Colubridae; genus Ahaetulla; species Ahaetulla prasina. The sequence continues at coordinate 13,799,519 of NC_080551.1, forward strand.
AAGAAGTGTGATTTTTAAACTGCAGAGTGGAGAAGTACTTTTTAGAAGCCCCCTTTCCAATCCATCTATCTGAGCCGAGGTGGCACAGCAGTGGTTAGAGTGCAGTACTGCTGACTGCTGCTTTCAGCTGACTGCTAGCTGCAGTTCGGCAGTTCAAATCTCACCAGGCTCAAGGTTGACTCAGCCTTCCATCCTTCTTTCCGAGGTGGGTAAAATGAGGACCCAGATTGTTGGGGGCCATTGGCTGACTCTGTAAACCGCTTAGAGAGGGCTGTAAAAGCACTATGAAGCGGTATACAAGTGCTATTGCTATCTTTCCACATTGCAAGAAATATCACCGGATTGAGTGGGAACTACAGAGAGGAAGCGAGCAGAAGCGGGGCAAAGTATTGTTAAGGGGGGAGGAAGGGGTCAGGAAAGCTCTTTTTCAGCTCTCCCGAATACATCATCATCATCATCATCATCATCATCATGGGGGCCAATGGCGGTTGCTTCTTTTTGGATGTGTTCATTCCTTTAAATAAATGCAAAATGTCAAATCACGTGTGGAAGTTGAAATTAGCCAGAGCATCAGAGGCGCTCAAATGCAAACAGGTAAGGTGGGGGCAGGGCAGAACAAAATTCCCCACCTTACCGCCTGTTTTTTTCAGTTCCAGACCTTCGTGGTCAGATTCCGGTGATCCTAGCTGAACTTGACGCTGCATCTCTTCTGACTCGTTTCTCCCGCTCCCCGTTTTTAATTCTGCGGGAACGGGCTTGGAAGCAGGCTGGGCCGCATACATAACGCAACTTCATATGCCTATGTTTCTTCTTGCTGCAGTTTTTTTTCCCCAAGGGATACCTGGCAGACTCCCATCCTGAGACGGCGTTTTCTCTCTCACAGGGAACGGTGCAGGGCGCTTGAGATTCCCTGCACCTATTTATATATTTTTTTTAAAAAAATACGTATATGTGTTATATGAATTGAAAGCAGAGAGGAAAACTGAGAAGAGTCATTTTTACAGTAACTTAAAACGGACTTGTCCAACGTCTTGGAGATGCTGGTAGGAATTCAGCTTTGGGTATGTGCTGTGTATACAATGGGGGAAGGGGGAAATGTTTGGAGACGAGGGAGTGGGGGCGGAGAGAGGGTCCGGTGAACAGGACCAGGAAGAGCCTTTTAAATTGCAAAAGGGAAAAAAGAAAAAGAAAAAAACATCCAGGAAAAGAAGCTCCAGAATTATATTTTCTTTTCTTTTAAACTCCTGTGTGCACAAAACAAAACAAAACAAAAACAAAAACCAGCAACTCTGGAATGAAAAAAAGAGCCAAGCCTATTGCTGTCAGTGCTATGGTGAATCCTTGTACAAATAAAAGTTGTTGAAATTTAACCTGGCTAAGGTGCTATTTGCATGCACTGGGGGGGTGGGGGTGCACCTGGATGTATGAATGTGTTTGGTTATCGGGGTACATGCACCGCTTGTGGGTGAGTGGTGCGGTGGCCTAGTGGTGGAGCTCTCGCTTCGCAATCAGGAGGCTGCAAGCTCAATCCTAGACAGAAGCAGATATTTCTCTCTCTCTGGGCACAATGAGACTATTGTCAGCTTTGGAAGCCATACTAGGCTGACAACTATATCTGCTGGACAAAACTCCGCATTGGCAACAGGAAAGGCATCCGGCCAATTAAAACACTCTGCTAGCTCCATTCAGTTGCCCAGACTCCACCATGCAAGGGATTGTGGGGTCGTTAAAGAAGATCATGATGCACCACTTGTGGGTAAATGTAGGGCAGATCAAATGCCCTGCTTGGTCACCTCCAAAAGAGAGGACGGCTAAGACCCCATAGCTCAACAAGATTCACATGGAGGTCTGGAGATGAGAGGCCCTTCAAAAGAGACACCTAACAGCAGTCCTAATGAGTTGACATTGCTCACTGAAGCAGTCTCCTGTTTTGTACATCCTTTTATAAGCGGGTAGTTTGTAAACGTTTAAAAATGCTCATCCGGTCGTGCCTGTTTACCTTCTGTTTAACAGCGTGGTGGTAGAAAACTCCCATTTCATAGTCCTGAAATCATGACAGTGCTAGTATCCAAGTGAAACCAGGGGAGTAAATTTAAAGTGCCTGGGTGGGGAGAAGGTAGCCCAGCCTTTATGACCAAAGAGTAATTAGGAGTCCTTGGTGCTCTCTGAACTTGGTGCTTTTCTTGCAGATATTTCATCACCCAAACTAGGTAGCATCATCAGTTCTAGTAAGGAGAGAGATTTGAGAGGAGGAGGAGGAGGAGGAGGAGGAGGAGGAGGAGGAGGAGGAGGAGGAGGAGGAGGAGGAGGAGGAGGAGGAGTCCTTGGTGCTCTTTCAACTTGGTGCTTTTCTTGAAGACATTTCATTACCCAAACTAGATAACATCATTGGTGCTAGTCAGATAACATCAGATAAAAAATTTTAACTTATTTATTTGTCACTTGTATATAAGATAACAGGTAAAAGCCTAAACACAATTTGGATACATGAAAAGAATAAGTAAAAAAGAATATTAGGACAGGGACGGTAGGCACCCAGGTGCACTTATGCAAGCCCCTTAGACCGCTTAGGAATGGGGTGAGGTCAACAATAGACAGTTTAACCTTAAAGTTTTGGGGGTTTGGGGAAGAAACCACAGAGTCAGGTAGTGCATTCCAGGCATTGCCACTCTGTTACTGAAGTCATATTTTCTGCAATTGAGTTTGCAGAGATTTACCTTGAGTTTGTATCTATTATTTATTCATGTATTCTTGTGGTTAAAGCTGAAGTAGTCATTGACAGGTAGGACGTTGTAGCAGATAATTTTATATACTAGGCTTAGGTCAGACTGAAGTCGGCGTAGTTCTAAGTTGTCTAAGCCCAAAATTTGGAGTCTGGTGGCATAAGATATTTTATTGCAAGCAGAGGAGTGGAGGACACTTCTCGTAAAATATCTCTGGACTCTCTCGATTGTATTTATGTCCACTATACAGTGTGAGTTCCAGACAGATGAGTTGCATTCAAGAATTGGTCTAGCAAATGTTTTGTACGCTCTAGTTAGTAGTACAATATTACCAGAAAAGAAGCTACGCAAGATTAGGTTAACAACCTTTTTGGCAATGTTGTTAACAGTGGGCTCTGGCGCTTAGATCTTTAGAAATGAGTACTCCAAGGTCCTTGACAGAGTGAGGGTCATCTACAAGGTCATGTCCATCTAATTTGCATTTTATGTTTTGATTATTATTAATTTTTTTGCCAATGTGCAAGACAGAGCATTTATTGATTGAGATTTGAAGTTGCCACTTGTTAGACCAATCTGCCACATACCTGTAGTCAAGATCTTTTTGAAGGGTAGTTTTCATTGTCTGTGATGTTGAATAGTTTAACATCGTCAGCGAAGAGAACACAGTTGCTTTTAATATGATCACAAAGGTCATTAATGTAAAGTATGAAGAGTGTTGGACCTAAAACACTGCCTTGGGGAACACCACTATTAACAGGTACAGGATTTGATAGAGCGCTTCCTCTTGTTGTCTGTTGGACAGGAAGGCAGCTATTCATTTATGTAGGAGTCCAGAAATGCCATAGGATTTTAGTTTTAGAAGTAATTTGTCATGTACCACCGAATCAAAAGCTTTACAGAAGTCTATGTAAACTGCACCGATGATGTTACCTGCAGTAATTTGGCTAATGAAACATCCACAAGCAAACCACCTACCAGTAGCTCGGAGAACACCAAGGGCCCCTCATTCCATCCCTGAGCTACAAATATTCTCCTTTATTGGTACAAGGCTTCTAGAAAAGTAAGGAGGAAAGAGATGAAGATACAATTCTCTAATAGACCCTGTGTTGTCCTACACACAGCAAGGGGGTTAACGCCATTAAACAGGATAACGTCCTCCTGCAGTCTGAGGCTGCCTTCAGTGGTAAGAACAGTAAAGCAACCTCTGTAAACCGTTTGGACTCTTGACATAAAGAGGGTGTTTTAATTTGATTTCAATATTTAGGCAGAGCGTTTCGATCTGTGCTGTAAACAGCAGAGACCTTTCATGAGTCGTGATGAATGCAGCTCATTCAAAACTCTGTCCAGTTTTTCCTTCGGCCCGTCCACGCCCCCCACCATGTTTCCTTTCCACCCACCACCCACCCCGCCCAACGCATCTCACTTTTCAACACGTTCTTTCCATTCTGCTCCCAAATGCTCAGGATTCATCACTGTATCCCACTACCCACCTTCAGTGCTATTTCTGTTTGAGTAGAATCGGGTAAGAAAAAGAAAAAAACTTCTGGAGAAACTTAAGATCGGTTGAAGGCAGTGGTGGGATTCAGCCAGTTCGCACCACTTCGGGAGAACCGGTTGTTAACTTTCTGAGCAGTTTGGTGAACTGGTTGTTGGAAGAAATTATTAGGGCAGAGAACCGGTTGTTAAATTATTTGAATCCCACCACTGGTTGAAGGGCAGCTTCGGTAATCAGGATGGATTGGAATAGAATAATAGAGTTGGAAGGGACCTTGGAGGTCTTCTAGTCCAACCCACTGCTTAGGCAGGAAACCCTACATCACTTCAGACAAATGGTTATCGAACCTCTTCTTAAAAACTTGCATTGTTGGAGCATTCACAATTTCTGAAGGCAAGTTGTTCCACTGGTTAATTGTTCTCACTATCAGGAAATTTCTCCTTAGTTCTAAGTTGCTTCTCTCCTTGATCAGTTTCCACCCATTGCTTCTTGTCCTGCCTTCAGGTGCTTTGGAGGATAGCTTGACTCCCCCTTCTTTGTGGCAACCCCTGAGATATTGGAAGACTGCTATCATGTCACCCCTAGTCCTTCTTTTCATCAGACTAGACATACCCAGTTCCTGCAAATGTTCTTTGTATGTTTTAACCTCCAGTTTCCTAATCCTCTTTGTTGCTCTTCTCTGCACTCTTTCTAGAGTCTCCATATCTTTTTTACATCATGGCGACCAAAATCACATCCAATTGATATCCAAGTTACTTCTTTGTGTGGTGTCTTCCAAGTTTTATTAGCAGATATTCCAGAAACCCCATCTTTAGACACACACACACACCCAAGACAGTGTTCAAGTCACATTTGACAATACAAAAGGTATGGAGGCAATTGTTCTCCAAAATAACGGTTTGGTTGAATGTCCCAACAGAGTTTTGCTTGTTCTGCATGCAAAAACTGAGAAAACAATATGGCTTAGTGAGATGCGTTCACCCAGGTTCAGATTTGTCCACCCTTACAGCAAGATTGTAAATGGTACTTTGTTTTCTGCTCAAACTGGTCTACCTCTAAATTAGAGGAGGTTTTTTTTATGTAAAGGTACAGGTTCCCCTCGCGCATATGTGCTAATCGTTCCCGACTCTAGAGGGCGATGCTGATCTCCGTTTCAAAGCTGAAGAGCCAGCGCTGTCCAAAGACGTCTCCGTGGTCATTTGGCCAACATGACTCAATGCCAAAGGCGCACAGAACGGTGTTACCTTCCCACCAAAGGTGGTCCCTCTTTTTCTACTTGCATTTTTTACCTGCTTTCGAACTGCTAGGTTGGCAGAAGCTGGGACAAGGAACAGGAGCTCACCCCGTTAGGCGGCACTCGGGATTCGAACTGCTGAACTGCCGACCTTTCGATCGACAAGCTCAGCGTTTTAGCCACTGAACCGCGTGCCTTTTTAATTTTTTATAATGTAGGGTTTTACAAAGATGGAAACCTGGATTCATACATTACTCCAAGCCGTAGTTTAACTACGGTTTACTAAAAGGTTGGGTTTGCACAACAATCTATGCCCAAACCAAACAAAATACAAGACAGCAAAGCTTATTGCATAAACCCAGCCATTCCACTTTCTCCTCGCTTTATAAAAAGAGGGAGGGGATGACTGGGTGACATCACAGGCACTGCTCAGTACGGAACTAAGTCCAGTTCATCAATAAACAGAAGGAATTGCAATTTCCCTCCCCACCCCCCACTCCGTTCATATCGACAGCCTGAAGAACAGGAGAAAAGATACAGAGAAACGGGCCCTTCTGGATCCATTTTTGCCCTGAGAATAGCCATTTCGCTTTGAAAGTTGTAAATATTGGACCACTTAAGACGAGATCACATGCTACTAAGAATTGGGGATTTCACACCGGAGCAGGTATTCCTTTCTCCAGAGAGTTATTACAACAGCTGCCTAACCGGTACTTCAGATGGCATGCCTAATCTCACTGACAGATGTTGGCAGGAGCAAAAAATACCATGAAATTGCAAAAAACAAAAAAACCCCATCATAATCAGACGAGCATCTTCTCGCATGCACGGGGCCCCCCACATCCCTAAGCTCAGGTTGTCCGACCACATGATTAAATGGGCATCGAAGGCTGGAAGCTCTTCCAGTCAGGACTAAGGCAACTCAATTTCCACATCACAGCTTGTACAGCATTTTCTGTTTCATTACAAAAGTGTGTGAGTGTTTTGTTTTGTTTTAAGAAAACAGAAACTTGAAAACATACAGTTAAAACAGACCTCCTCCCCCCCACTCACCCCAAAGAGACTTGCCCTTTAAATAATAAACTCTAGGCGGTGATAAAAAGGACACCGTCCACTGATGAAGGAAGCTTTTCCTTAGCTCATCTTGTAACAGAAGACTCCAAATTTCCCAGTTTGGGGAAAGCCAAAACTTCGGACTCCTGGTTCTGGTGGGCCGCAGTTGGGTCGGGGAGAAGTGATGGGGTAGCGCACACTGCCATCCGCCAACCAGCCAGAATTGCAGCAGTCCAAGCCCAAGAACTTCCATGCTGAGTAGAGCTGGCCCACCTTGGCAATTTCGGCTTTGTCATCTTGGCACGCTTGCTTGGCTTCTTCTAAGGTGAACTTCTTAGTGTGATCAAGATAGTAGACAGTCCCTGTTTGGGCAAAGAATATTTTACTGATATATATATATAAATAAAGAGTAAATAGGGGACACGGTGGCTCAGGGGCTAGGACGATGAGCTTGTCGATCGAAAGGTCGGCAGCTCAGCGGTTCAAATCCCTAGTGCTGCCGTGTAACGGGGTGAGCTCCCATGACTTGTCCCAGCTTCTGCCAACGTAGCAGTTTTGAAAGCACCTAGAAATGAAAGTAGAAAAAATAGGGACCACCTTGGTAGGAAGGTTACAGCGTTCCGTGCGCCTTTGGCGTTTAGTCATGCCAGCCACATGACCACGGAGACGTCTTCGGAAAGCGCTGGCTCTTCGGCTTTGAAACGGAGCTGAGCACCACCCCCTAGAGTCGGTAACGACTAGCACATATGTGCCAGGGGAACCTTTACCTTTACCTATAAAGAGTAGATTGTGGACTGGACCAGTTGATTATGGACTGGACCGGTTGCAAAGCACTCATTCTCTTTTCTTTTTAGCAATTCTGACTTTTTTATTTTATATATATCAAATATTATATAAATATATCAAATATTTAGGTCTTTGGTTATTCGGGTTTTCTCCCGCGTAAAATTAGAAGTGTCTTGGCGACGTTTCGACGAAGTCTCATTCGTCATCTTCAGGCTTCAGCTTCGTGCTTCTGGGAGCACGAAGCACGAAGCACGAAGCAAGAAGCACGAAGCTGAAGCCTGAAGATGACGAATGAGACTTCGTCGAAACGTCGCCAAGACACTTCTAATTTTACGCGGGAGAAAACCCGAATAACCAAAGACCTACATACAAACACCCGCGAAAACCTCAGAAAACAAATATCAAATATTTATATATATAATATATATATAATATATAAAATATGGCATAGGACCGGGTTATTTATGAGACCGCCTACTGCCACCAATTGCCTCCCATCGACCAGTGCGCTCCCACAGGGAGGGCCTCCTTAGGGTGCCGTCAGTCAAACAATGTCGACTGGCGGCCCCCAGGGGGAGGTCCTTCTCTGTGGGGGCTCCTGCCCTTTGGAATGAGCTGCCTCCTGGGTTGCGTCAACTCCCCGACCTCCGGACCTTTAAACGCGAGCTTAAGACTTTTTTTATTCCATCGTGCGGGGCTAGCCTAATGAAATTTTAGTGGGGTTTTTATGAAGTTTTTGGGATTGTTTTAATTTGTTGGGCCAAATTTCAAAATTAGTTTTTAATTATGTTTTAATTCTTTGTGTATATTCATGTTGTTTTAAATTGGCTGTAAACCACCCTGAGTCCTTCGGGAGAAGGGCGGTATAGAAATTGAAACAAATAAATAAATAAAAATAAATAAATATTTTATATATATAAAATAAAAAGTCAGAATTGCTAAAAAGAAAAGAGAATGAGTGCTTTGCAACCGGTCCAGTCCATAATCAATTGGTCCAGTCCACAATCTACTCTTTTGATACTTTTCATTTGATTAATTGCTGTTTTCCAAGCTCTTTCAAAGCCGGACGTGTGTACAGGACACATTATCAGGGGATCACAAGTTATATCACCACGTGGACATCACCAGAAAGAGAAAAGTTCCCCAGCCTATTACCTCTTTCTCAATTCATCTGCCTCTAATATGTCTATGGAGATTCTCAGTCCTCCAGGTTATGGTTGTCCCAAAGGTGCTTTTTCAAGAGGCAACTGGACTTCCTTGGTTTTTCTTTGAACATGTTTCGCGTCTCATCCAGGAAGCTTCTTCAGCTCTGACTGGATGGTGGGGAATGGACCTTTGTAAAAATGGTCCACTTCTACAAATAGTCGCTGCCCCAAAGATAACCGCACTCACCTTTCAGAGCAGAAGAAAAGCAAAAGACATCAAAGTGGTGGAGGTTCTTGTGACGCTCTCCATAGCTTCTGATACCCGGCTGCAGGTGATGCCCACCACAGGGTTCCCGGGGTACCGTGATAGGATACTGGACTGTGCCATCAATCAGCCAGCCAGCATTGCACCAGTCTAAGCCGTCTAACCAGGAGTTGAAAAGCTGGTCAAAGGAGGCTATTACTGCATCCTGATCTTCACAGATCTTCTTGGCTTCGTGGAAGTTAAGCTTATAGCGCCCATGGGGAGGCTGGTACGGAAAAACCACTCCTGGGTCGGGAAAAGCGAACAAATACAAATGGAAAGATTACTGAATGTATGCATTTTGTAACTGAATAATCCAAGGTGCAAAACAACGTACGGCGTCACATCGATGCCTGGAATTGACTCAAACCCAGTTTAGATGACCTTGATTTGGGAGAAGGTTGTGTAAAACAGAGATGGGCGACTTCGTGGCCATCTTGACACGGTTCGACTGGAACGCATAGCATCCCCCACCGCTAACCATACTGTTAGTAAAAGCTGGATCTTTTTTTTTAGTCAGCAACAAAGGTTGCTTGGTTTTTAAAATATATCTTCAGATTACAGGCCGCATATTTTTGCTTTGGATCTAGATTATGTCAAAGCAATCACACAATAGGCTGCTGCTTACATCAAAATGGAACTCTGTCGCTTTCGACAAGACCTAAGTTTAACTCATAGAATCATCTATTGTAATGTCCTTCCTGTTAAAGACTACTTCAGCTTTAATTGCAATAATACAAGAGCAACCAATAGATTTAAACTTAATGTCAACCGCTTTAATCTAGATTGCAAAAAATATGACTTCTGTAACAGAATCATCAGTGCTTGGAATACTTTACCTGACTCTGTGGTCTCTTCTTATAATCCTAAAAGCTTTAACCAAAAACTTTCTTCTATTGACCTCACCTCATTCCTAAGAGGACCATAAGGGGCGTGCATAAGAGCACAAACGTGCCTACCGTTCCTGTCTTATTGTTTTTCTTTTCTTCTTCCTATATATATATATGCTTATACCTCCTAATATTTCCTCATATATATGTTTATATACTATATAATCTTTTTGTATGATGTTGTGTATGATGTTGTGACAAAATAAATAAATAAATAAATAAATAAATAAATAAATAAATAAATAAATAAATAAATAAATAAATAAATAAAAGGATACCAATAAAAAAAATGACAGATTACTGGTGACATCTGGTGGCCAGAAAAAGGAAGAAACACTAATGTTATTTTACCAAAATAAATATCATTGAGCCATCCATCATATCTATCTATCTATCTGTCTATCTATCTATCTATCTATCTATCTATCTATCTATCTATCTATCTATCTATCTATCATCTATTCTATCATATAATCTATCATCTATCTATTATTTATCTATCATCTATTTACCCTGTTTCCCCTAAAAGAAGACATCCCTGATAATAAGCCCAATCTGGCTTTTGAGTGCATCGCAATAAGTACAAATATGATTTGGGGGCATCTTGTTCCGTGGTTTTGTTGTATATTTTTAATATATTTTTGCATCTGCATTTCAACTTCTACCTGAAAGCTCAAGAGAGCATATATGGAGATTGCCCTCTATTCTATTGCTACAATAACCTAGTGAGCGAAATGTATCTTTAGAAGAGCAGACAGAACCTGGGGATGGGGTCAAGTGAGCAATAAGCCTAGAGTCATTATGCTGCCCCAAGCAATCCAAGTCCAGCCACCCTTGAATTCTGTTGACTCTTACCTAATGCCAATTTAGTGACCATTAGTTGCCTTGATTCTTGTGAAAAAGCATGATCAATAAATAATCTTAACTGGAACTTAATGTGTAATCCTGATTCTTCCTGCCTGACAGCATCTGTCTCTCAACATCATCCAGAAGCTCTGGAGCCAACTGGATCTCTACAGTTCAAGGCCAACTTCTTAATCACATCATTATATCTCAGAATAAGTAGTGCGGTGGCCCAGAGGTGGCGCTCTCACCTCACAATCAGGAGGCAGTGAGTTCGATCCTAGGTAGAGGCTGATTTTTCTTTCTCTGGGCAGAATGAGAATATATCTGCTGTGAATTCCGCATTGGCGACAGGAAGGGCATCCGGCCAGTAAATACTTAGCTCCATTCAGTTGCCCCAAGTCAAATCATTACAGGATCATTAAAAGACATATGTGTGTGTGTGTGTGTGTGTGTGTGTGTATTTTATATATATGTATGTATGTATGTATGTATGTATGTCGGTTGGTCTTGGCGTATTCGGGTCTTTTCCCGTGTAAGGTTGAGAGTATCTTGGCGACGTTTTGACGAGATCTCACTCGTCATCTTCAGGCTAGTGCTTACGGCTTCGTGCTTTGCTCGCACAAACACGAAGCTGTAAGCACCAGCCTGAAGATGATGAGTGAGACCTCGTCGAAATGTCGCCAAGATACTCTCAACCTTAAACGGGAAAAGACCCAAATACGGCAAGACCTACATACCTATACCCATGAAAACCTATGAATATATATATATATACATACACATACACATACCTATACCCATGAAAACCTACGAATATATATACATACACACACACACACACACACACACGTGTGTGTGTCAATCAGAATATTGATCACATCAGCTCCATCCTACTCACCTTCCAGTTCTAGATCCACGGTCCCACTTTCATCCTCCAGACCATCAATGACTTCACAGCGGTACTTCCCAGCGTCATTCAAGCGCAGGTCATTGATCACCAGCGAGGCTTCATCAGCAGACTCTTGCTGGAGATGAGTCCGTCCACGGAACTCGCCAAAGCTGCGGTGATTTCGCCCAGATGCCACCAACACGTCTCGATCTTTAGAGTTGTCCTCCCGCAGCTTGGACCATTTGATGCGGATCTTGCGAGGGACGTCCAGTTTAGGCACGTAGTGATAATGGCAGGGCAGTGTAACGTTGGCACCTCGCTGGGTGGAGACGGCATCGTCGGAGGTCTCAACCGTCAGTCGGACACCGTTGAGCAGACCTGAGAAAGGAAGGAACCAAGGTTGGATGTCAGGTAACACATCTCAAAATACCAGGTCCGGTAGAAAACAGTGGGAGAAGGTGCTTCTCAGGTGACCAATAGTAGGAAAAGGTAAATCTCAGGTGAACAATAGTGGGAGAAGGTGCATATCAGGACAACTTCAATGGGAGAAGATGCATCTCAGGTGAACAACAATGGGAAAGGGTAAATCTCAGGTGAGCTACAATGGGAGAGGTGCATCTCAGGTGACCAATAGTGGGAAAAGGTAAATCTCAGGTGAACTACAATGGGAGAAGATGCATCTCAGGTGAACCACACTGGGAGAAGGTGCATGTCGTGTCCCACTCCTCCGCTGACGGCCGGGTCAGGGAAATCCGAATCAGGCTTGCCTCTGCAGCTCTGCCCAAAGTCCTAGCAAAGTCCTCAGAGCAGGCAGGAGACCAGTAAGTGACTTCAGCAAGATATGTTTAGACTTTGCCTGACTCAGAGACTGCCAGAAAGCAGATCCTTTATCTAGGCCATGGGGTGTGGCTCCATGACTCAGCACTCATTAAGGCCTGCCCCTCCCTTCCTTCTGTTGCCTCCGCCTATCCAGTCTTCTGACGCGAGGGTCACTCCAATCAGCCGCTGTTGGAAATAAACCTTCCTCAGGCTCACATGCTGTGGAGGAGGGGGAGGGGTCTAGCTGCTCCGTTTGCCTGGGCATGGAACCAGGGCTGGGGCCGGGGGGTGCTCCCTCCTCTGCAGCCTGCTTGGGCATGGAGCCAGGGCTGGGACCGGGAGGTGCCCCCTCCTCTGCAGCTTGTCTGGGCATGGAGCCAGGACTGGGGCCGGGAGGCATACATTCCTCCGTGTTCGGGAGCAGATAAGAAGGCCCCAGCTGCTGTGAGAGCGGGCAAGACACAACAGTGCATCTCAGGTGACCAATAGTAGGAAAAGGTAAATCTCAGGTGAACAACAGTGGGAGAAGGTGAATATCAGGACAACTTCAATGGGAGAAGGTGCATCTCAGGTGAACAACAATGGGAAAGGGTAAATCTCAGGTGAATTACAGTCTCCAGCTCTGGTTTGCAGGCACCCTAAAGCAGGGCCTTGCTATTAATTTTCCCAAGGGGCCACGTAAGAAACTGGACTGTTGCAGAGGACTGAACCAACAGGGAAATGAAGGTATATAGCATGCACACACACTCACATAGGTAAATTGAAAAATAATAGCAGTTGCCTTCAAAATAAAAGCAATCCATGTGGGCCAGACAGGGTCAACCAAAGGACCAGATGTGGTTCAGGAGCCATAAAATGCCCAAGTCTTCCCCAAAGGCAAACAAAAGGCTGGACTAAAATGGACCTTGGATTAACTCAGTAGAGCAATTTTTACAATTTAATGTAATTTGCAAAACAACCACAGTGCTATGACATGTGTGCATTTCTTATTAGGTCAAACAGTTCTCTGACCCAGTAAAATCATATCAAAATGAAATGGAAAATTGCGAAAACTCAACTACAGCTTTTCTTTCTTTCTAATATTAAGTTAAGTGATGCCATGTCCTCCCTCTCTCAGTGCCTGGAGGCTGTTAGGGGTTGGATGGGGACAGGAGTGAAATGCTCCCGGTTCAAACCGGATCACCTGATCCAGTAGCAATGGCGGCGGGTGGTTCGGGGAACCGGTAGCAAAAATCCCTGCCCCCCTCCCCACCCCAGCTGAGCCACGTGATCATCAAAGGGGTTTTTTTTCTTTTAAAAGCATTTTTTCTTCAGCCGAAAAAATGCTTTTAAAAGTTAAAAAAAAAAGCCTCTGATGATCACGTGGCTCAGCTGGGATCGTCAGAACCCTTTAAAAGCATTTTTCGGTTGAAGAAGTTGTAGAAAAAAATGCTTTTAAAAGTTAAAAACAAAAGTTGGCCATGCCCACACAGTCACATTACCCCCCACCCCCACAACCAAGCCATGCCCACAGAACCAGTAGTAACAAATTTTACATTTCACCACTGGATGGGGAACAACGGGTTGAAATGTGGTTTTTATATTCTGTAAGCCTCCTTGAGTCGCCATGGACGAATAGGCAACAATATAAATTTAATAAATAAATAAATAAATATTCTCATTCCAGAGCCTTGATGTTTTTTTCTATACATTTTCAGTGAATTGACTTGTTAACTATTTATTCTACCCAGGTACTCATTTCTCCCATCCAAACGGTATCTTCTCCATCACCTTGATCATCACCTTTATCATTCATGGGTCCGTCATAGTAGAAGCCATTGTAGAAAGGTAGGCTGCCATGACTACTCCTGGTCTGTAGCAACATCACCACCAGGGGGAAGAGCATCAGTTCTGGAAGACTCTGGAACTGGAAGGGAAACCTGACAAGTGAAGGAAGAAACCAGCCAGATTAATAGTGTCTTACTATATTGCCTCACCAGGGGGCAGCATCAAACTGATCTTAGGGGATCCCCCTCCCCTCAAGCTAAGCAAGATAGATCCATAGCATGGGACAGGAAGGCAAATATAGTTTATTAGTTCTGAACTTATATGAGCCGCGTTGGTGCAGTGGTTAGAGTGCGGTACTGCAGGCTACTTTTGCTGACTGCCGACTGCTTGCAATTTGGCAGTTCGAATCTCACCAGGCTCAAGGTTGACTCAGCCTTCCATCCTTCCGAGGTGGGTAAAAGGCAGTGGTGCAATCCTCCGTCGGCTGCCACTGGTTTGCTGCCCGTGCATGCATAATGTGCGCCAAATGTGTGCTATGTGCGCACGTATGCACATTGCATGCCAGATGCATGCTGTGCATGCATGTGCAGTGCGTGTCAAACACACGCTGCATGTGTGCATGTGCAGTGCACACCAAACGCGCATTTCGCATGGAAAAAGGAGCCATTTGAAGATCATTAGAACGGGGGGCGGGAGACAGCTGTGCCGCATGATTTAGATTCACTAGAAAGCAGGATTTCTAGCAAAGCTAAATCCCGCAGCACAGTTGATCATCGGGAATACCGGTTTAAATGAACTGGTAGCTTTTTTTTTTACTACCAGTTCGCTCAAACCGGTAGTTTTTATTACTACTGGTTCGCCCAATCCGGTGCAAACTGGTAGCATTTCACCCCTGGTAAAAGGAGGACCCAAAATTGTTGGGGGCAATATGCTGACTCTGTAAACTGCTTGGAGAGGGCTGTAAAGCAGTATGTAAGTCTAAGTGCTATTGCTATTTATATCCCACCCTTATTACTTTAGAAATAACTCAAGGCAGTGAACACATAGAATACTCCTTCGTCCTCCTATTTTCCCCACAAGCACAACCTGTTAATTAGATGAGAGAATGGGACTGGCTTCAGTCACCCCTAGCAGCCTTCCATGCCAAAGGCAGGACTAGAACTCACAGTCTCCTACTTTTTCAGCCAGTACTCTAACCACTACACCAGATTGACTTAGGTCAGTGTGTTGTATCTCTTAGTGATCCTGACTTTTGGAAAGGGAACTGCATTGGCAGTCCAACTGAATTTGTACTGTACTGAGACATTTAAAGGAAAAGAAATATCTCGGTAAAAATAGGGTTTTTCTGCTTCCTTCTTTTTTTAAAATTGTATTGATTTTTTTATTAATTACATTTCTTAATAAACATCGTGTTGTCTGGGTATTTAATTTGCTTAACAATACTGATTATATTCTTAATCTCCATCACTTTTTTTCCCCCCAACCAACTGGTAAAATACCGTAATTTTCGGAGTATAAGACGCACCTTAGTTTTTGGGGAGGAAAATAAGAAAAAAGCTGATTGGCAGGTGGATCGGCCTCTCGGAATACCCCCAATCAGCTGTTCCAAGAGGTGAATTTTAGCAACAGGTTCCTTGGTTGTGAGCTCTGTGCCTTCCTTGCTTTTTTTTTTTTTTTTTGCTTTTCTTTCTGCCTCTAAAACTTCTGAAACTCTGTTTCAGAAAAAACTTTTTTTTCTGCCTCTGAAAGCCTCTGAAACAGCTTCAGAAAAAAATGCCTCTGTTTGGGGGCTTCTTTTCTGAAGCTTCATTTCTGATGCTTTTTTCAGCCTCTGAAACCTCCGTTTGAGAAGCTGGACAGGGCTACATTCGGAGTATAAGACGCACCCAGATTTTCACCCTTTTTGGGAAAAAAGGTGTGCCTTCTACTCCAAAAAATACAGTAGATTCCATGTTTGATTTTGTTCTGTGTCTTCTTTCTGCTTAATTTTCAAGGTCAGTCAACTTCCTTCTTAAGGACTCGGGTTTGGGTTTATCCATGCTCCTTTTCTTCCCGCCTTCAAATTTCTCCCTGGCTTCCAAACGTCAAATGATACTTGGACATTTTTTTAAAATAGTAGATTAGAAACTCATATCCTCATATCATTACACAGAAAGAATGTATTTAATTATTCAAAAATACGAATTGATAAAAAATGGGGACGTTTTGGATGAGAGCTTGGAGGAAATTAACCAGTGTAATCAGGACTTGGAAAATGGAATGGAGGAGATACAAACAAAAGTGGATAAATATGAAGATATGATCGTGAATAAACAAGTTGATGTAAAGAAGTTTTCTTTAAATAGTTTGGATGAAATGCCTGAATTTGTGCTACAGGAGGCTGTCTCCCGAACTGAAAAAACTCACAGGGTTAATGCTTTCCAAGAGTTCTCTTTTTGGACTGATGAAATATACGGCAGTAATTTGTGGATTCTTGGACATAAGGAACTACTAGGAAATATTGTGATTGACTTTTCAAAAGGAGTAATGAAGGAAAGACAGAGATTAATGCATCAAAAAAAATGGCAAGAGACAAAAGTATTATCCTTGAAACAAGGTTGTTTTGAAATATTAACAGACAAAAATATTAGTGTCCCTGAAAGACAATATGTGAGGAAGATCTGGAAGAAATGGGTTGATTATATGTTTTATATCTATCATAAAAGACTAGATATTTGGATTTATACTGGATTTTGATGAGGAAGGACTAAAGTTGAATAGATATTGTAATTTTCTGTATTGAAATTTTATAATGTGTTGTACTGAATTTTAAATAGAATATTCTCGAAAGATCTTATGTAAGAAAGACCTGGGGGGGAAATTATATGGTTATAGAAGCTATAAGGGAGATATTCTCTGAATGGGATTGGATTTTTATGCTTTAGCTGGTTTTAAATACTTTAGGATTAATTTGTTCTATTGCTTTATATATCTTATTACTGTTAATTGTTAATTTTTTTTGAAGGATTTTGGTTATGTTAGGAGGAAGTCAGAGCTAGAGAGGGAAAATTGGTATAATAGTTTTGGGGGGAAATTTTCTTAGCATATGTTTGTTTTATTTTTAACTATACCTTGTGCTTGTTCCGGGAAGTTAGGGGGGAGGGGGGAGGGGATTAGTGAAGGGAGGGGGGTTGGGGAGAAAGGGGGAAAAAATTTTGTAAAACTTTTTGAATAAAAAGAAAAAAAAGGAAAAAAAAGAAACTCATATCCTGTTTGGAAAGAGGATTTTGTTTCATTTTGGGGGTTTCTTTGCATTTAGGAAGCAACATTTGTCCGCATGCTGAGAAAGATATGCATCTCCTGAAAAAAAATGTTCAAAGGCTGGAATTTCAGAGTCGTTTCCAAATGTCATGACTTCATGAAATCATTCTTTTATTTCGCCCTGCGAGATGGGTGGTCTCTACATTTGATACATGAAGTAAAGAAATTAACGTATTTAGAAGGTTGCTCCTCTTCCCCCAGGAATTCACGGATTCCTCCATAAACCACTTTTTCACGGTTTTTCTCTGCTGTGTTTCATCACTTTTTTAAAAAAAATTAGATTATGCAAGTGTCCTCGAGAAAATAACTGTTCTGACTTCGGTGTTCCCAAACCACGAAGCAGACTCCTTATCCCGACAAAAAACCCTTTTTATTAAATTACTGTGAATTTCTCTCATTCACCTTCAGCAAAGTCTTTCAAGGGAGCATTTACAGTCACAGACTTTATCTGGCTTGGGGATCTGCCAGGCTGATATCTTCAAAACTTGGCAACGTATCTCAGAGAGTCACAAACCAATTAGGCGAACTAATTGTCTCCTGCAAACTCCACTCCCCTTTCGCTCTTTTATTCCCTCTGGGAGGGGCCATTCACCGTCCACCTGTAGCCTTACTCCCGAGTCGACCCTTGTTCTTTAGCTGTTCCCTTCATCTGGCAACAGTGTGCATGTGCACTCTGGGAACAGGCTCCATCTGCTCATCTGCCTCACTGATGTCCGATTCCAAAGGCAGCTGATAACTGGCATACGGCCCTGGCCCCCTCTCTGCCTCCGACGCAGAGCCCTCATCAGAGCCTTCCCCAGACTCCAGGACTGGTCCATGTTCTTCCCCAACCTCCTCACTGTACGAGTCTGCAGCCAGCTCTGCTATTTAGTAACTAAATAAAAGTCTACAGTTAAAGGATAAGGGTTCTCTCAACCTGAGTTCAATTTCTGATGACAACACAAAGAGGGCCAGTTCCTTGGCAGCAGTCCTGAAGTGGCTTGTAATTTCCTTCTTCAAGGAAGTTTTACTAACTTTTCCATCTAGCCTATAATTCTGGAATTTCCTAGTGATGTCTCTCTCCACCAAGTGATTCTGCTTAGCCTTTTTATAATCAGCCAACGTCAGCTAAGTAATGTTACCTTGCTGGGCAAAACTATTTCGGAATGCTTTTATGGCTTTCCAAGTGCCATAAAATATTTTTAATTCCAAAGTTTCTAAAACTTTTCTTTTTTAAAAAAGAAAACAACACCAGGGAAACCACTTCTCAATACGTCTTTGTTCTTTTCTATTCTTTGAATCTAAAACATTTCATGATGAGTACATTTTTTGGTACTCATAGTTTTGGGCTCACTTAGCCTAGAAAAGTATAAATACTGTGGCTGTGTGTTTTTGGAGAATGGCTTTATATAACTTGGGTGAAGGTCTTAAAGCTGAGAATTCTAAGTGGTTGGCAACCCTTTTTTTTTCAACTCTTAGCGTTGGAAGAACAGATTCAGTAGATGTTCAAATGTTCATTCTTAAGGGGACTGAAGAAGAATAACAGAATAACGGAGTTGGAAGGGACCTTGGAGGTCTTCTAGTCCAACCACCTGCTCAGGCAGGAAGGCATATACCACTTCAGGCAAATGTTTGTCCAATCTCTTCTTAAAAACTTCCAGTGTTGGAGCATTCACAACCTCTGAAGGCAAGTTGTTCCACTGATTTATTGTTCTGACTGTCAGGAAATTCCTCCTTAGTTCTAAGTTGCTTCTCTCCTTGATTAGTTTCCACCCATTGCTTCTTGTCTTGCCCTCAGGTGCTTTGGAGAATGCTTGACTCCCTCTTCTTTGTGGCAGCCCCTAAGATATCGGAACACTACTATCATGTGTCCCCTTAAACGACAGACAGACAGACAGACAGACAGACAGACAGATAGACAGAGATAGACAAACAGACAGACTGACATAGGCACCTCCATAGAAATGGGACAATAATATGGAAGAAATTTGAGATTTTCTTCTTCTACATTCTCAGTCATACAGGTCGAGGTTGACCCAAAGGTGGTTTTTTAAAAGGCAACTGAACTTTATTTTTTCTCTTGAAGTCATTTTGCTTCTCATCCAAGAAACATCTTCAGTTCTGATTTAAAATAAATCGTGGTCAGGCAGAGATTCAGCATCGTACATATGTGGTCTGGGCTGAGGTTAGAATAGAAATAGAATAGAATAGAATAGAATAGAATAGAATAGAATAGAATAGAATAGAATAGAATAGAATAGAATAGAATTTTTATTGGCCAAGTGTGATTGGACACACAAGGAATTTGTCTTGGTGCATATGCTCTCAGTGTACATAAAAGAAAAAGAAAAAAAATACCTTCATCAAAGGTACATCATTTACAACACAAATGATGGTCATAGGTTGCAATTTAACCCTTAATGATAGCAACAAAAAGTTACAGTCATACAGTCATAAGTGGAAAGAGATTGGTGATGAAAATGATGAGAAGATTAATAGTAGTGCAGACTTAGTAACTAGTTTGACAGTGTTGAGGGAATTATTTGTTTAGCAGAGTGATTACATTCTGGAAGAAATTGTTCTTGTGTCTAGTTGTTCTGATGTGCAATGCTCTGTAGCGTCATTTTGAGGGTAGGAGTTGAAACAGTTTATATCCAGGATGTGAGAGGTCTGTAAATATTTTCACAGCCCTCTTTTTGACTCGTGCAGTATACAGGTCCTCAATGGAAGCCAGGTTGGTAGCAATTATTTTTTCTGCAATTCTAATTATCCTCGGAAGTCTGTGTCTGTCTTGTTGGGTTGCAGAACCAAAACAGACAGAATCAAAACAGACAGTTAGTTCTGTCACCTAATGTGTTGTCTTGTAGCAGTCGTTTCTTCACTTCCACGACAGCTTCACCTGCTGGAATGCAGGTGAAGAGTGAAGACACATAGTAAGAAGCCATAGTCTCATCCAGATTGAGTTTTAGTTTCCAAACCTTGCTGAGAAAGTCTGAAGAACTGAAGATGCATCTTGAATGAGAAGCAAAACATCTTCAAGAGAAAAAAAAACAAAGAAAGTCCACTTGCCTTTTGAAAAAGCACTTTTGGAACTCTTCTGGAATTTTTTTGTTCCCATGTAGTTTATAAGCCAAGATTTAATGAAGGAACTTCATTCCATTAGTAAAGTAAAGGTAAAGGTTCCCGTCACACATTTGTGCTAGTCGTTCCTGACTTTAGGGGGTGGGGCTCATCTCTGTTTCAAAGCCGAAAAGCCAGCACTGTCCGAAGACGTCTCCATGGTCATGTGGCCGGCATGACTAAACGCCAAAGGTGTATAAAACACTGTTACCTTCCCACCAAAAGTGGTCCCTATTTTTCAACTTGCATTTTTTATGTGCTTTCGAATTGCTAGGTTGGCAGGAGCTGGGACAAGTCACGGGAGCTCATCCCGTTACGCGGCCCTAGGGTTTTGAACCGCTAAATTGCCGACCTTTCGATTGACAAGCTCAGCATCTTAGCCACTGAGCCACCGTGTTTCATTAGTAGCTAGCCCTAATCCTGCTTTCTTCTGAGCCTGCTCCAGATCAGAGAGCTGTTTCTACCTGCTGCGACTTAGATCAAATAACATAAAAGAAATCAAATCCAATATTAGGGACCACCCACTCTTGGCATGCTATCTAAAATCCAACTGTTTCTGCCGGCCTCAAAAATATTGCACACCCTTAGTGTGGAGCCCTCAAATACCAATGAACTCAGGTGAAGCACGTACAAATCTCATACTTATGCAGTTAACTGTGCCTCACCCTCCTCTTCCCCCCTGCCCCAGAAAATAATTAATTTGATGGAAAAATGTTTCAACAGAACTTCATTGTATCTTACAGACGGTGCAACTAATTAAGTGACGTGACTGTGTCTTTAATTTCTCCTCCAATGCAAGAATATGTCTCTTTCTCTCCTTTTTGCAGAGCAAAATTATTGCAAGTTGCCTTGCATGATACAGTAGTGGCCAAATTTGTGGAAATGTTTTGGGAAAAGTGTATTTTTGAGGTCTGATAGCTAATAACACCACTTGTTTTTTTGGAGTTTCAAGATAATCATATTCCACTGCTGGAATAGCCTGGGAATAGCCCAGACCTTCACCCAATGGAAAATCTATGGCACCGACTAAAGAAACTTGTTAGTCAGAAGCGACCCAGCAATAAAACCCAGTTAATAGAAGCCATCATTCAATCTTGGTTTCATATTATAACAGCTGCAGAACTAAAAGACTTGGTTCACTCCATGGGAAGATGTTGTAAGGCCATAATTCATGCTAAAGGTTACCCAACTAAGTATTAACTGACACGGTGATCATTTTTGTATATCTCGTTTTTTCTATGTGTTTCACTTTTCTTCTTTATACTGCAACTGCTATTCTAATAGTAAATCCTTCATAAAAGTTATTGCATTACATTCTTGATTAAATTATCTTTCCATTGATATATAATTTTAGGATACTACTCTAAAAAAAAAGTGGTGTTATTAACTAGTTTTAGAAAATACAGTTTTCCCAAAAGGTTTCCACAATTTTGGCCACTACTATAGATTGAATCTCAAAATATTTCTCCTTTCTGCCCACAGAGGGCGCTTTGCACCATCACTAATTTTTCCCTGTAGCTATGTTTGCTCAGAGATTTGACTTTTTGGCCTCCGGGCTAGGCAAAGATTGAACCTCCTTTTGAAATTGCTACTCCCTGTCTGCACCAAAGGAGCAGCTTTATAAAGAAGATTCCCCACACACACACACAAACACCCCTCTCTTCTTATCAAGGCCGTAAATGGCCTTTCTCATCACACCCACATATTTCAGAAATTCACTTGCTTAGCTTCTTACTTTATGGAACCCAATAATGAGTGCCTTTCTTAGCCCTGTGAACTCTGGGAAAAAAATGTCAGAGTCAGCCATTATGGTAACTGCAAGCTGATATGCCAAATTACAGCAGAAGAGAGCTAAAATTTCAAAAGATCTAAGCCCCAGAGCTCATTGTAAAATCATTGCAAAAAAAAAAGCATTAAGAGTTGTAAATCTTTACTTTACTAAGTTTTCTCTCTGGTAACACTATACTCCAAACTAGGGCATATAAAATCTTTGCCAGACCTATACTTGAATACTGCTCACCTGCCTGGAACCCTCACTGTATTTCAGACATCAATACATTAGAGAGGGTCCAGAGATATTTTACTGGAAAAGGACTCAAATCTTCTGCTCGAAATAAAATTCCCTATTCCACCAGGCTTGAAATTTTAGGTCTGAATAGCTTCGAACTATGCCGTTTACGTTCTGACCTATGCTTAGTTCATAAGATTATTTCCTAAAATGTTCTACCTGTAAATGAATACATTAATTTCAACCATAATAACACAAGGGCTATCAATAGATTCAAACTCAATGTAACTCGCTCTAATCTTGATTGTAGGAAGTATGACTTCTGCAATAGAGTAGTAAATGTCTGGAACACTCTACCTGATCCTGTTGATAGTCTCTCTAATCCCAAATACCTTTTACCTTAAACTGTCTACCATGGACCTTTCACGTTTCTTAAGAGGTCCCTAAGGAGGCGTGCATAAGCGCACCAGCGTGCCTACCGTCCCAGTCCTACTGTCCTCAATTATATGTAATCATTCTATGTGTTTATGGCTGTTTTGCCTATTTACATCCTTTTTTTGTGTGTGTGCCAATTTTTTTCATGTGCCCATGTCTATGTCTATACTGTTACTTGTTTCCTTGTACTTGTTGACGAATAAATAAATAAAATGTCACAGAATGCTTACTGTTCGGTGGCAGAAAACTGAGAAGATGAAAAGGCAGGTGTTGGAAAACAGCATAACTAGCTGGCTGATGCCTTCAATGGGAGCATTCCAGATGACGTATTCTGTAGACCTCATATTCTGGAATCAAGGGACAGAATACCCTTGTGCTATCCTCTTATTTGCTTAAATTTCTAGAATAAGCCATGTTTAAGCACCAGAGGGCAGAACAAGAAGTGATAGGTGGAAGTTTGCTAAAGAGAGCTCCAACCTAGAAATAATTTTGGTCACCACACTATAAAAAAAGATGTTGAGACTCTAGAAAAATGCAGAGAGGAGCAACCAAGATGATTAAAGGACTGGAGGCTAAAAGATATGAAGAACGGTTGCAGGAACTGGGTATGTCTGGTTTAAAGAAAAGAAGGACTAGGAGAGACATGATAGCAGTCTTCCAATATCTCAGGGGCTGCCACAAAGAAGAGGGAGTCAAGCTCTTCTCCAAAGCACCTGAAGGTAGGAAAAGAAGCAATGGGTGGAAACTAATCAAGGAAAGATTCAGCCTAGAAATAAGGGGAAATTTTCTGCCAGTAAAAGCAATCAACAAATGGAGCTTCAGAAGTTGCTGGAGTTTCATCACTAGAGGCTTTCAAGAAGAGACTGAACTACCATTTGTCAGAAATGATGTAGGGTCTCCTGCCTGGGCAGTGGGAGGTGGGGTTGGATTAGAAGACCTACAAGGTCCCTTCCAACTCTGTTAATCTGTTTAATCTGTTTAACGAAAGATACATTTTCTGACGGTGACATTGGGAACAATTAATGAATGGAGCAGCATCCCTCCAAGAGTTGAGGGTGTTCCATCACTGGACGTTTTCAAAAATAGACTGGAGAGCCATTTGACCAGGATGATATAAGATTTCCGGCTTGAGGAAGGTGTTGGATTAGAAGATCTCTGTGGTCCCTTCCGGCTTTATGTTCTATTTCTTGAATAAGCCTCAGTTCAATTCAGGTTCTTGAATAAGCCACAGTTCACAGGCAGAGATTTGGCCACGGTTTAACAACCCACAACGACTGCATTTACACGTGAAGGCCAAACCAAGCCAACCACATCATGGCTTTGTGCAAGCCACATTTGTTTAAATGCAAAATGCCTGGCGTTCCGTCCCCGTGTGCCTAAACTAAGGAGACATATTTCACTTTGACAGCAAAAGTATTTCCTTTCCAACCGAAAACACGGTAAGAATTGCTTGTTTCTGCATTCAGCCGTCTGCCCATATTTCTGAGCTAGCAGCTCACACCTATGCAAGTTAAGCAGTGTCCAAGTTCCATAAGAGCACATGGAGTCGAGCCCTAGGCTGCTGTCTAACTGAACATCTGTACACATGTGGATGTATCCATTGAGCGTATCGGGATTTAGGATTGCAGCCAAATCTCTGTGTATTTAGTTCCTTGAATGGAAGACGCAAAATAAGGTATGTAAGCAAAAGAGAGAGAGTCTGTTAACAATGCTGTAGAAGCAAAGATCCAGCTTTTAAGGAAGGGTAAGAATAAAATCTCTGCCAGTTTATAAT
The DNA here is from genome assembly GCF_028640845.1 of Ahaetulla prasina. NCBI lineage: Eukaryota > Metazoa > Chordata > Lepidosauria > Squamata > Colubridae > Ahaetulla > Ahaetulla prasina. The sequence continues at coordinate 13,824,086 of NC_080551.1, forward strand.
TTAAAATTCAGAACAGTGTCTCATGCAGCGGAGAAGCGATAGCCTCATCTATGGCGTTAGAGAATGGGTTCAAAATATGCTTTATTTTGACATTTAAGTCACACCACTCATCTATTGAATGTATTTATTACATTTAAGAGCCATAGTGGCACAGTGGTTAGCGTGCAGTATTGCAGGCTAATTCTGCAGACTGCCAGCAGTTCGATCCTGACCGGCTAAAGGTTGACTCAGCTTTCTATCCTTCGGCGGTTGCTAAAATGAGGACCCTGATTGTTGGGGGCAAGATGCTGACTCTGTAAACTGCTTAGAGAGCAGAGGCGGGTTTCAGCAGGTTCTGACCAGTTCTGGAGAACCGGTAGCAGAAATCTTGAGTAGTTCGGAGAACCGGTAGTAAAAATTCTGATTGGCCCTGCCCCCATCTATTCTCTGCCTCCCGAGTCCCGATTGATCGGGAGGAAATGGGGTTTTTGCAGTAACCTTCCCCTGGATTGGGGAGGGAATGGAGATTTTACAGTATCCTTCCCCTGCCATGCCCACCAAGCCATGCCATGCCACGCCCACCAAGCCACACCCCCAGAACCGGTAGTAAAAAACTTTGAAGCCCACCATAGTTAGAGAAGGCTATAAAGCACTGTGAAGCGGTATATAAGTCTAAAGGCTATTGCTATTTACAGCCCAATTTCTCTTCCAGAAATTCAGGGTTGTGAGTGTATCCTCTCCACCCCCGTAATATTTTATCCTCAAAACCATCTTGACAGATCAATTAGATTCAAAGTTTTAAAAACCCGAGGTTAGCCTAAGAGTATGCCGTATATATGTAAATATATATTATGAATATGTCCTGTAAAAGTTTTGTTAGCACTTTGACTCCGCACCACCTCATTCTTGGACCAATAATCTAAACCAGGGGTGTCAAACTGAAGGCCCGGGAGCCAGGTGTGGCCCATGGGGTGCTTAGATGTGGCCCGGGAGACTGCCCTGGAAACAGCGAAGTACTGGTGCGCAGTGCCTCTGCCAGCAGAACGGAGCTCAGGAGGGCCCTGTGCTCCGTTTTGACTGGCAGAGCGCTTGGGCCACCACAGGCACTGATACGAGTGAAGTCAAGTTGGCCGCACCCACCCTGGCCATGCCTCCACCCGGCCCATAATCCTGATGTGGTCCTCAATGAAATCAAGTTTGACACCCCTGCTCCAAACCCAAGTCTTTAAAAGGAACAACCAATTCAAGAGACCAAATGCAAATCGATATATTTGGGAGAAATTTCCAAGCAACGTGTTCTACAGAGTGACCAACTGATCTTGTCCAAGAAACAGCAGCCATGTTCTTAAAGCAAGAACTAAGCTGAAAGTGGAATTCTCATATTAAACGATTTTGTTCTGTGTCATAGATTTGCTCATGCTAGTGAGCATAACAGAAAAGGCAGATCAGAACACAGAACAATCGAGTTGGAAGGGACCTCCGAGGTCTTCTAGTCCAACCCCTTGCTCAAGCAGGAAACCCTATACCATTTCAGACAAATTGTTGTCCAGTCTCTTTCTGAAATCTTCCAGTGATGGAGCATCCACAACTTCTGAAGGAAAGCTGTTCCATTGGTTGATTGTTCTCACTGTTGGGAAATTTCTCCTTAATTCTAGGCTGCTTCTCTAGGTTAGTTTTCACACACTATTTCTTGCCTTGCCTTCTTAGTGCTTTGGAAAATAGTTTGACACCCCCGCCACATCTTTGTAGGAGCCCCTCAAATATTGGAACAGTACTATCATGTCACTCCTAGTCCTTCTTTTCATTAGACTAGACATACCCTGCAATGGTTCTTCATATGTTTTAGCCTCCAGCCACCTAATCATCTTTGTTGCTCTTCTCTGCACTCTTTCCAGAGTCTCAACATCTTTTTTGATACTGGATGCATATTCATATTCAGTATGGCTTAGGACCGGGATATCTACGAGACCGCCTTCTGCCACCGATAGCCTCCCAACGACCTGTGCGCTCCCACAGAGTGGGCCTTCTCAGGGTGCCGTCGACCAAACAATGTCGGTTGGCGGCCCCCAGGGGGAGAGCCTTCTCTGTGGCAGCACCGGCCCTTTGGAATGAGCTGCCTCCGGGGTTATGCCAACTCCCCGACCTCCGGACCTTCAAACGGGAACTGAAGACTTTATTATTTCATTGAGCGGGACTAGCCTAAGTGTATTTTAATTGTAATTTTAAGGGGCTTTATGTTGGTCTAAGACCGTTTTAGTTGATTTGGCTTACTAAATATTTGTTTTTAAATTCTTTTTAAATTTGTTATTTATTTTCTGTATTTTAATATGGCTGTAAACCGCCCTGAGTCCTTCAGGAGAAGGGCGGTATAGAAATTAAATTATAAATAAATAAAAATAAATAAATAAATATTCCAAGTGTGTCTTACTAAGGCTTACTAAAGTGGTACTAGAACTTCGCTTGATCATGATTCTATCCCTCTATTAACGCAGCCTAGGATTTAACTGCCTTATTATCAAGCAGGCAAACAGCATCCTTTTAGGTCTGCCTATTTCAATGAGAGCTAGTTTGATGCAGTGGGTAAAAGCATCACATTACGAAACCAGGGTATTATGAGTTCTAGGCCAGTAGTGAAATCCAAAATTTTTACTACCGATTCTCTGGGCGTGGCTTGGTGGGCATGGCTTGGTGGGCGTGGCAGCGGAAGGATACTGCAAAATCTCCATTCCCACCCCACTCTGGGGCCAACCAGAGGTGGTATTTGCCGGTTCTCCGAACTACTCAAAATTTGCGCTACCGGTTCTCCAGAACCTGTCAGAACCTGCTGGATTTCACCCCATTCTAGTCCCACTTTAGGCACCAAGCCAGCTGAGTGACCTTGGACCAGTCACTTTCTCTCAGCCCTAAGAAGGAGGCAATGGCAAGCCACTTCTGAAAAACATTGCCAAGAAGATTGCAGACACTTGTCCGGGTCATCTCCAGGAATTGAATAGAAGGGAGGAAAAAAATGGAACAGAAACTATTCTTCAATTTCTTGACTCAAACTGCCGATTCCTTTACAACTCTGACATACGGTTGGCATCATCGTGGTAGGATCAGGATGAAAATTAAGTAAATATACTTAATATTAGAAATTGGGGGATTTTAGGGCAGTTATCGGGGATGCAGCGGCTCAGTGGCTAAGACACTGAGCTTGTCGATCAGAAAGGTCGGCAGTTTGGCAGTTCAAATCCCTAGCGCTGCGTAAAAAAGGTGTTTTTTTTAAAAGGCAACTGAACTTTGTTTTTTTTTCGCTTGAAGACATTTCGCTTCTCATCCAAGAAGCATCTTCAGTTCTGATTTAAAATAAGTCGTGGTCAGGCAGAGATTCAGCATCATACATATGTGGTCTGGGCTGAGGTTAGTTCTGTCACCTAGTGTGTTGTTTTGTAGCAGTCGTTTCTTCACTTCCACGACAGCTTCACCCGCTGGAATGCAGGTGAAGAGTGAAGACACATCGTAAGAAGCCCTAGTCTCATCCAGATCGAGTTTTAGTTTCCAAACCTTGCTGAGAAAGTCTGAAGAACTGAAGATGCATCTTGGATGAGAAGCAAAACATCTTCAAGAGAAAAAAAAAACACAAAGAAATTGAATTTGCCTTTTGAAAAAGCTCTTTTGGAACTCTTCTGGAATTTTTTTCTTCCCATGTAGCTTATAAACCAAAATTTAGCGAAGGAACTTGCATTCCGTTAGTAAGATAAAGGTAAAGGTTCCCGTTATTCTCACCCTCTTATGCGGCACTAGGGATTCGAACTGCTGAACTGCTAACCTTTCGATTGACAAGCTCAGCATCTTAGCCGCTGAGCCACCACGTCCCTCTAGGGAAGGGGTAAAAGTGATCAATTACAGAATTCAATCAAAGTTATCACAAGAACAGGACTCATTTGCAATAAAATCAGAGGAATTCTTTCATCCCTCTTTAGCTGGGATTTAGTAGTGCTCGACTTACAGCTGTTCATTTAATGACGGTTCAAAGTAACAACGGCACTGAAAAAAAGGGACTTATGACCGTTTTTCACAATTACAACCTTTCCAGTGTCCCCATGATCATGTGATCAAAATTCAGACGCTTGGCAACCGGTTCATATTTATGACCATTGCTGTGTTCCAGGGTAACGTGATCACCGTTTGCAACCTCCTGACAAGCAACATCAATGGGGAACCCAGATTCACTTAACAACTGGGTTACTAACTTATGAATGGCAGGGCTTCATTTAACAACGGAGGCAAGATAGATCGTAAAATGGGGCAAAAATTCCCTGAACAAGAGAAATGTTGGGCTCAATTGTGGTCATAAACCGAGGACTACCTGGACTAGCCTGATATTAAAAGGGTCACCAAAACAGCAGAAATACACCAGCATTAAGACTTGGGCTCCAAAGACACGGTTGAGTCAAAGATGAATCGTGAATTTCCAAAGGTTGATGAATTCAAAATAGTTTTCTTGGCATCGTTGATAGGTGCTGCCAAGTCAGAATGGAATTTTGGAAAGAAATCAGACACGTCCCTTGGTTGATGATGGCTTCATTATTTTGCAACGTATCTGTCTACTGCCTTTCTTTGTCAAGTGGAGGCTAGTAGTATCTCTTCCAACTAACAGTTTTATTAGAAGGCCCAAGTTTTCACGAGCTGCAATCACTTCGTCGGAGCCATAGCGTTAGTCTGAAAAAATGCTACAGACTCCTGTTTTTTCCCCTAATTGATTAACAGGGCTCTCCTCTTACAATGCCTGTGAAATACAGAACATAGAGAACACAGAATAATAGACTTCAAAAGGACCTTGAAGGTCTTCTAGTCCAACCCCCTGCTCGAGAAAGAGACTCTATACTTAATAGGGTATAATAATTTGATCAATCCTAATCAGATTGAAACAGACATGGTGGCTCAGTGGCTAAGGCGCTGAGCTTATCAATCGAAAGGTCAGCAGTTCAGCAGTTTGAATCCCTAGTGCCGCATAACGGGATGAGCGCCCCGTGACTTGTCCCAGCTTCTGCCAACCTAGCAGTTCAAAAGCAGGTAAAAAATGCAAGTAGAAAAATAGGGACCACCTTTGGTGGGAAGGTAACAGAGTTCCGTGCGCCTTTGGCGTTGAGTCATGCTATCCATATGACCACAGAGACATCTTCAGACAGTGCTGGCTCTTCGGCTTTGAAATGGAGATGAGCACTGCCCCCTAGAGTCGGGAAGGACTAGCACATATGTGCGAGGTATCTACCTTTACCTTTTTAATCGGATTGATCAAATGATTATACTGGGATGCATCGTAATCTGGGATGGTTTAAGTTTTAAATAGGAAGATTGAAGATTTCCAATTTCTTGTGTGAAAGGTATACGATTTATTTTATTAATTTTTTTACAAAAAGACTTGGGCATCTCCCAAAGATAAAGAAAATGGGCTCTTGATGTAAAGCAGGTTTTAAGACATCTACGTTATCCATGTTATGACAGATCCCCAAACTCATCTTGAAGAAACTGGCGCTGCAATCCAACCCATGCTTACACCAGAGTGGAAAAATTAGAAAATCTGTTAGCTCAGCGAGGCAGGTTTCCAAGTATATATAGAAAGGCAGAGTTGCTCTCACAGATTCCATCAAGAGACAAGGAGTGCAAAACATCAGCTCTGTATTTGCTTAGTTAGTTCATCCCAACCCATAGAGTAGATGGAAAGAGTTCATCACATCAATGCATAGAATTCCCCAAGTGAAGTCATGGCTTATTGCAAATACTTCATCAGCAGTAGGTCAAAGTGAATGGTTCAAATGATCATGCAATTTCACAATTCGTGGGAGGCAATTCTGACACTTAATCTCAGGTTTTCGTTCAGTTAGACCACAGTCAACAGGCTATTCCTTTCTAGGAAAATGATGGTTTGGTCTGGTTCAGTGGTGGGTTTCAAAAAAATTTACTACCGGTTCTGTGGGTGTGGCTTGGTGGGCATGGCTTGGTGGGCGTTGCAGGGGAAGGATACTGCACAATCCCCATTTCCTCCCAGTCAGCTGGGACTTGGGAGGCCAAGAATAGATGTGGGCAGGGCCAGTCAGAATTTTTACTACCGGTTCTCCGAACTACTTAAAATTTCCTCTACCGGTTCTCTAGAACTGGTCAGAACTGCTGAAACCCACCTCTGGTCTGGTTTCTGGTTTATCAGTTTGGTCGAGTGGTTAAGGCACCAGACTATAAACCAGGAGACTGTGAGTTCTAGTTCCACCTTAGGCAGGAAAGCTGGCTCGGTGACTTTGGGCCAATCACTAGGAGATAGTGAGTTCTAGTCCTGCCTTGACATGAAATCCAGTTAGGTGGCTTTTGGCTGATCACCAGAAGCCAGTAAGTTCTAGTCCCACCTTAGCCATGAAACCTGGCTGGGTGACTTTAGGGCGGTCCCTCTCTCTTAGCCCAACCCACATCACAAGGTGGTTGTTGTACGGAAGATAGGAGGAAGAAGTGAGTTATTTATATATAAAAAAAATAAGATGGAATACAATAAATAAAATAAAATCACTTTGGACAAGTTTTCCCCATTCCCTTTCCTTATTCACTTCAAATTTATCCTGGATCCATTCAAGGATCTCGTAATTGGATATCAAGTTTATGCAGGGGTGAAATTCAGCTGGTTCGATCTGTCTCAAGCGAACGGGTAGCGGCACCTGCGGGAGGCTCTGCCCCACCCCCTGCGCGGGCATCATGACCTCACTTTTTTGTGACATTTTAAGCATGCAAAGAAGGCTTTGTGTATGTGCAGACGATGATGCTCGTGAGCGAAGCGAGAAGCACGCGCACATTTGCGAACCAGTAGGAAGGGTAAGTGAATTTCACCCCTGAGTTTATGCCTATTAAAACTTTCTTCCATATCAGCGGTTCTCTGCCTGCTAGGCTCAGATGGGTTTCCATCCTCCTCATGTTCCTTTCCTACTCTCAGGTAGTAGTAGCCCAGGTAATTTCATCCTCACACATGTTGGGCTCAGTCTTAATCCCCCTTTATAAGATGTCACTGGCTACTAAGTGCAAAGGGACGTTTGCCAACAATGCCACACAATCAGACCATACATTTCAGGTCTCATTGGCAGCTGAGCCCACCTTGATAACATGAGAGGCACCTCCATGCTTGTAGACACCGGTCCAGTTGGTTTGTTCTTTGAGGTCAAGGTGCCGTTTAGATGAACTTCAAAGCAGCTGGAGCCTCCCCACCTGCTTTCCAATACAAAAGTGAAAACGATAAAATAAAATCAGCTTGTACTGCAATTGCCCTGCGCAACCCGACAATACACCCATAAGATGCAGACAAAGTGTCTTAATCGGTTAGGGATCTTTGGCTTGATAGATTTAACAGAACAACAGGGTGGGAACAGACCTTCGAGGTCTTCTAGTCCAATCTCCCTGGTCATGCAGGAGACCATTTCTCCTATACCATTTCTGACAAATGACTGTCCAATCTCTTCTTTAAAAAAGAGGTTCAAACCTTGGCAATACTCAACACTTTTGTTTGCCTCTCTAGTGTTTAGTTTAGAGTAGAGTAGAGTAGAGTAGAGTAGAGTAGAGTAGAGTAGAGTAGAGTAGAGTAGAGTAGAGTAGAGTAGAGTAGAGTAGAGTAGAGTAGAGTAGAGTAGAGTAGAGTAGAGTAGAATAGAATTTTTTATTGGCAAAGTGTGATTGGACACACAAGGAATTTGTCTTGGTGCCTATGCTCTCAGTGTACATAAAAGATACATTCCTCAAGAATTCTAAGGTACAACACTTAATCATAGTTTAGTTTAGTTTAGTTTAGTTTAGTTTAGTTTAGTTTAGTTTAGTTTATTGTCATTGCACCCCATACAGCGAAATTAAATGCCATCTTCAGTGTACATTATAACTATAAAAATAAAACACAAACATACATCCTTCACATTCTATACAATTCCAGCAAGGTGCAGAATTACCAAATTCATGCATTTTTCTGCGTGAAAATTCTGGGACCAAAGCAACTGAGTTCACACAACCAACCAAAACCAAGGCTGGGTAGGGAAACAAAACCCTAACTGAGATTTTTTAAAAAAACAAACCCTGAATCAAGGCTCTGTACCCGCTAGGTTTATCATCCCCTCATCCTGCTAGGTGTGTGGTATCCTAGTCGTTACCCCTGCAGACTGATCCCAGCTTCTCCCATGCCTCAAATTTCTCCTCCGCTTTCTCACGTTCCGCCTCAGACCCGGGGATCGGGTTGCCTAGCTGGACTGCAAAGAGGTTTTAAATTGCGCCACGGACGCGTTCGTGCCTCCCGCCACTCCGATCCTGCCTGCCTCCTCCCAGGTTCGCCAACCGGGGGATGAAAGTCAAGAGCCGGAGCGGAGGAAAAGAGGGGAAAACTGGAGGGAGGCAAGGGATCTCTCTCTCTCTTCCTCCCTCTCTCTCTTCCTCCCTCCTCCCTCTTTCTCTCCTCCTCTCTCTCTTCTCTCCTCCCTCCTCTCTCTTCCTCCCTCCTCTCTCTCTCTCCCTCTCTCCTTCTCTCTCCCTCTCTCCTTCTCTCTCTCCCTCTCTTCTCTCTCTCTCTCCTCTCTCTCCCTCTCCTTCTCTCTCCCTCTCCTTCTCTCTCTCCCTCTCTTCTCTCTCTCTCTCTCTCTTCCTCCGTTCCTCCGTTTCTCTCTCTCCCTCTCTCTCTCTTTCTCTCCGTTCCCTCTCTCTCTCTTCCTCCCTCCCTCCCTCTCTCTCTTCCTCCCTCCCTCTCTCTTCTTCCCTCCCTCCCTCTCTCCCTCCCTTTCTCTCTCTCTCCCTCTCTCTCTTCCTCCCTTCCTCTCTCTCTCTTCCTCCGTCCCTCCGTTTCTCTCTCTCTCCCTCCCTCCTTCTCTCTCCCTTTCTCTCTCTCCAACTTCTCCAAATCTCTTTACTTACGGAGCAAGAGAGCAGAACCAGCCCCGCAGCGTCCTGAAACGGACTCTAGCAGCAGCAAATTGCAGCAGCGGCCACCGCCGAAAAGTTGAAACTTCCCTCCGCGGCGGGCAAAAACCAACTGAGCCTCTTGCAGCAACTTTAGCGAAGTGGATTGCAGAGCCGCAGGGCGGGGCGGCGGCGATCCAAAAGGAAACCGCGGCAGGACCAACCCCTTAAAGGAACACGCGAGCCCTCCCCCCGCCCCGTTCTCCCCACCAGCTCCCCCCACCCCCCACTCAAGAGCCGGGGACCCCGGGAAGGTCTCCGTTGGCTTCTCGCTTTCTGGTTGTTGTTTCCCCACCCTCCCTTTCCTCGCGCTGTGATTTTCGCCAACACCCGTCTCGTCTGAAAGTTGGGAAAAGTCCCCCGGGGCAGGGCCAGAGTTAGCCTTCCCTAATTCTTATTCACGCCTTTGCTTCAGAGGGAGCTTGTCTTATTTACGGCTTGGCTTCGGTGCTTTCAAATATTTGTCGCCTGCTTCCCGTTAGAAACATGCCAAATAATTTGTTTTATTTTATTATAGTATTATTATTTTGTTACAGTTACTGCAAGAATTTTTGCAAGGGTTACTGCAAAATATAACTGGTCTTTGTGGCCGGAGTTGTCCTTTCGCTATCTCTCTCTCTCTCTCTACCTATCTATCTAATCAATGTGTTTAAAGGAGGAGGAGGAGGAGGAGGAGAGAATCTTGGATGAAAAAGAAAGGCACAATATTTTGATCTTTTAAGCATGTGTGTGTGTGTGTGAGGTTATTATGTAACCCTGATCCATAACAAGATCTGATCTGAACTGATCTGAACCTCCAGAAATTGTAAATGCTCCAGCCAGAGGTGGGTTTCAGCAGGTTCTGACCAATTCTGGAGAACCGGTAGTGGAAATTTTGAGTAGTTCGGAGAACCGGTAGTAAAAATTCTGACTGGCCCTGCCCCCATCTATTCTCTGCCTCCCAAGTCCCAGCCGATCGGGAGGGAATGGGGATTTTGCACTAACCTTCCTGTGGTGTGGGGAGGGAATGGAGACTTTACAGTATCCTTCCCCTGCCAAGCCCACCAAGCCACAACCACCAAGCCACACCCACAGAACCAGTAGTAAAAACTGGTTCCCAACACTGGAATCCCTAGTACAGGCGTGAGCAGGGGGGTGGACTAGATGACCTCCAAGGTCCCTTCCAACTCTGTTACTGTTACATAATCTGTTTTTAAGAAGAGACTGGATAACCATTTGTCTGAAGTGGTGTAGGGTTTCCTGCCTAAGCAGAGGGTTGGACTAGAAGACCTCCAAGGTCCCTTCCCACTCTGTTATTCTATTTCTATTCTGTTCATCTCCATAATCATAAGGGAATCATGCTGAATTAAAGGGGAAAAATAAGTGAGCAAAGGCTTATTCTATATATATATATAAAAAAAGGACCGTCTTCCCCAAATATCACTTTGCTCCGAGACTTAATGTTCTCGTCATTAAGCTTGAAATGTACGTTCCAAAAAACGGATAGATGGCATCCAATTTTCTACCAGGGAAAACCATCCTTTTTTTTTTTTTCTCAATCAGTTTTCACCAAAAATGTATTATTGGGCAACGGCCAAGAAAGATGGCTTGGGTTTTGCATTGAATTGCTTCTTGGGTTCTAGCCACGGTTAAAAGCCACATGTGTTGGACCGCAGTCCCTGTTACCCCAGCCAACCCGGGATAATAAAAATTGCAGTCTGCTAGATCGGGGTTGCCTAAGGTTATCTTAAAGCCATTTCCCACAATATTCTTATTCTACGTTTGTGTGCAGGTAATCCTCGAGTTCCGACCACAACTGAGCCCAAAATTTTATGTTGCTAAGGGAAACATTTGTTAAATGAGTTTTTAGACCCCGTTTTTAGGACTTTTCCCTGCCACAGTTGTTAAGTGATTCGTTGCGGTTGCGAAATTAGTAACACGTGGTTATTAAGTGAATCTGGCTTCCCGGTCAAACTTTGCTGTCAGAAGGTCACAAAAGTTGATCCCTTGATCGGCCCGGCTAGGTGGCTCAGTGCCTAAGACGCTGAGCTTGTCGATCAGAAAGGTTGGCAGTTTGGCGGTTCGAATCAGTGGTGGGTTTCACATTTTTTTTACTACTGGTTCTGTGGGTGTGGCTTGGTGGGTGTGGCAGGGGAAGGTTACTGCAAAATCCCCATTTCCTCCCAATCAGCTGGGACTCGGGAGGCAGAGAATAGATGGGGGCAGAGCCAGTCAGAGGTGGTATTTATCGGTTCTCTGAACTACTGAAAATTTCCACTACCAGTTCTCCAGAACTGGTCAGAACCTGCTGTAACCCACCTCTGGTTCGAATCAGTGGTGGGTTTCACATTTTTTTTACTACTGGTTCTGTGGGTGTGGCTTGGTGGGTGTGGCAGGGGAAGGTTACTGCAAAATCCCCATTTCATCCCAATCAGCTGGGACTCGGGAGGCAGAGAATAGATGGGGGCAGAGCCAGTCAGAGGTGGTATTTATCGGTTCTCTGAACTACTGAAAATTTCCACTACCAGTTCTCCAGAACTGGTCAGAACCTGCTGTAACCCACCTCTGGTTCGAATCCCTAGTATAGGTCTCTTGCGTGAGCATGGGGTTGGGCTAGATGACCTCCAAGGTCCCTTCCAACTCTGTTACTGTTACTGATTCCGGGACAGTGCAACTGTCATAAATACGAGTCTGTTGCCAAGGGTCTGAATCCTGCAAAGTCGCTTTTTCAGCATTCTTGTAACTTTGAAAGGTCACTAAATGAATTGTTGTAAGTTGAGGACTACCTTTATAGTATCAGAAGAGGCAGTTTTTTAAGGCATGACATCTTCCTTTTCAGTGGAATTCTGATCTTAATTATCATGGAGGGTTTAGGATTGCGCAAAGATTGGGAAGTTCCAGATCCAAACTCTCCTTTTTTTCCCCAGGAAGTTTCTCTGGTGTGTGTTGGCATTACTCATTCTCTCTTAGGCAGCCTTTCTTACCTGAATAGTGAAGATGACTAGATGGATAATCATGCATTGATCCCTTGAGCAAAAGGAAAAAGAAAAGGTGAGATGTAAATAAGCAATAAGAATGATGGCCTTAGCTGCAGGTGCTGTCTGAAGGCCACATACAAGGCACATCTTCCAAGAAGGATGTTTTGTTGAGTTATGACTCTTTAAGACCTCGGGGAATGGATGATGGATAAAAAACTCTGGGAGAGCAAATTCCTTTGAGTGATTCTAGGCAGATAGAATGAAGCTTACACTGCATAAACCCCCTTTCTTTCTTTCTTTCTTTCTTTCTTTCCTTTCTTTCTTTCTTTTCTTTTCTTTTCTTTTTTTCTTTCTTTCTTTTTTCTTTTCTTTTCTTTTCTTTTCTTTTCTTTTTAGAATAGAATAGAATTCTTTATTGGCCAAGTGTGATTGGACACACAAGGAATTTGTCTTTGGTGCATACACTCTCAAGTGTACATAAAAAGACAAGATACATTCATCAAGAATCATAAGGTACAACATTTAATGATAGTCATGGGGCGCAAATAAGCAAGCAAATCATACTAGGAAACAATCAATATAAATTGTAAGGATACAGCAACAAGGTTACAGTCATACAGTCATAAATGGGAGGAGATGGGTGATAGGAACGATGAGAAGATTAATAGTAGTGCAGATTTAGTAAATAGTTTGACAGTGTGGAGGGAATTACCGTATTTTTCAACTATAAGCGCCTTAGTTTTTGGGGAGGAAAATAAGAAAAAAGCTGATTGGCAGGTGGATTGGCCTCCTGGAATACCCCCAATCAGCTGTTCCCAGAGGTGAATTTTAGCAACAGGTTCCTTGGTTGTGAGCTCTGTGCCTTCTTTTTTTTGCTTTTTTTCCTGTCTCTGAAACTTCTGAAACTCTGTTTCAGAAAAAAACTTTTTTCTGCCTCTGAAAGCCTCCGAAACAGAGCTTCAGAAAAAAAGCCTCCTAAGCTCTGTTTGGGGGCCTTTTTTCTGAAGCTCTGTTTGGGGGCTTCTTTTCTGAAGCTTCTTTTCTGATACTTTTTTTCAGCCTCTGAAACCTCCCTTTGAGAAGCTGGGCGGGGCTACATTCCGAGTACAAGAAGCACCCAGATTTTCACTCTCTTTTTTGGGGGGGAAAGGTGCATCTTATACTCCGAAAAATATGGTATATGTTTAGCAGAGTGATGGCGTATGGGGAAAAAACTGCCCTTGTGTCTAGTTGTTCTGTTGTGCAGTGCTCTATAATGTCGTTTTGAGGGTAGGAGTTGAAACAGTTTATGTCCAGGATGCGAGGGGTCTGTAAATATTTTCACAGCCCTCTTTTTGACTCATGCAGCATACAGGTCCTCAATGGAAGGCAGGTTGGTAGCCATTGTTTTTTCTTTAGATGTTCTTCAACTTTTGAGACCATTGGTAGGTAGCAAGTAGAAAAATAAGGAACCAAGAGTTTGCTCATTTCACCCCTTCATTTTCGAAAGGGGTTTCCTGCTTAAATTTTGAATGTTAATCTTAGGTTAACAGCATGAGAAAAAAGCTTCTTGAAATGAAGCATTTGGGAGAGATGACCTCTTGATGTTGGAGTTGTCTTCTGCCTCATCAATCATCTCTTTAGATGCCTGATCTGATGGTGGCCCCAGTAGCTTTCCATTCATGTGCTCCAGGGCGTATGAGTTTTTTTCCAGGTCTTGTGATCACATCACTCAGCCATAATTCCATTGTCATTTGGTCTGGCTCTGCACATTTATTTCACATCAGTGCTGTGCTTTCCATTTTACCATATCTAGCATGGAATTTGAATGTAATCAGGGGTGCTATTCAGCAGATTCTGACAGGTTCTGGAGAACCAGTAGCGGAAATTTTGAGTAGTTCAGAGGACCGGCAAATACCACCTCTGGCTGGCCCCAGAGTAGGGTGGAAATGGAGATTTTGCAGTATCCTTCCCCTGGAGTGGAGTGGGAATAGAGATTTTGCAGTATTCTTCCCCTGCCACACCCACCAAGCCACACAATGCCCAACAAGCCACGCCCACAGAACTGGTAGTAAAAAAAAATTGAATTCCACTACTGAATGTAACCTATTCTTTCCTCACGTCAATAAGGCCATCAACTGATCAAAGAACATGTCAGTTTAATTCATCCACAGTCCAAATCACCCACATGATCTAAATTAACTTGAATACCGTGTTCTTTCTTTAACCTTGGCAACTTTAAGATATGTGGACTTCAACTCCTCCAGTATGCTGGCTGGGGAATTTTGGGAATTGAAGTCAGTCTTTCCACTGCACACACACACACACATACACACACACACACACACACACACACACACACACACACACGCTCACATAAACACACACCCTGTCACCCCTCCCACCAACTAATCTCAACTGCCAATAACTGTCTTTCCATCTCCCACGCCATCCAATACAAGGATAGAAAGCGAAAGGTCTTTGTCTTCTTCCTCCTCAAAAAAATCAGTCCAGTTGCCTTTTCAAAAATAAAAAAAACCACTACTGATATAGCTATGACCTGGATTAGGGGTCTCTAACCTTGACAACTTTAAGCCTGGAGGACTTCAACTCCCAGAATCCCCCAGCCAGCTTTGGGAGTTGAAGTCCTCCAGGCTTAAACTTGCCAAGTTGGAGACCCCTGATCTGGATGACTGAGAATCTTCATAGACGCACATTTTAAAGTTGCCAAGTTTGACGAACTCTGCTCTGATACAATTTTTGGTAATTGTCTATGGAGATTCTCAGTCATCCAGGTCATGGTTGTCCCAAAGGTGCCTTTTTCTTTTTTTCTTTTTTCTTTATTTTTATTCAACATTTACGTCTTTAAAATCTTAGTTACACTTTTACTGCTTTCCAATACTGGCATCTTTAGTAATATCCATTTTATCCTTCGGCCAATTATATACATATACATTTTGTTTGTTACATACTTATTCATATAATCACTACATTATATACATACCAACTACACATTAAATAATACATTTTCACTATAATATCTTCTTTTAACAGTCACTATAACAGTAACTTTTAACAGTTTCTATACCTTGGTTTTAGATTTCTTTTCCAGCCAATTATACCATCTGTTCCATCTTTTGTCATAAATCATTTCCTCTCTGTCTTTGAGTTCCATCGTTAACTTATCTGATTCTGCACACATTTAGCACCCAAAGGTGCTTTTTCAAGAGGCAATTGGACATTCTGGTTTTTTCTTTGAAGAAGTTCCGCTTCTCATCCAAGAAGCTTCTTCAGCTCTGACTAGATGGTGCGGAAAGTCAGAGCTGAAGAAGCTTCTTGGACAGGGAAGCGAGACATCTTCAAAGAAAAACCAGAAAGTCCAGTTGCCTCTTGACAAAACACCTTTGGGACATTTTTTGGTAATGTTATTTGCCATCCTGACCAGCCAGTACGAGAAGATATTCTCGAATACAGCTCATCTGTCTGGAACCCACACTGCATATCGGACATTAATGCAATTGAGAGAGTCCAGAGATATTTCACAAGAAGAGTCCTCCACTCCTCTGCTTGCAACAAAATACCTTATACCACCAGACTTGAAATTCTGAGTTTAGAAAATTTAGAACTGCGCCGCCTTCAGTATGACCTGAGCATAGCTCATAAAATCATCTGTTACAATGTCCTACCTGTCAATGACTACTTCAGCTTCAACCACAACAGTACATGAGCACACAATAGATACAAACTTAAAGTGAACTGCTCCAAACTCGATTGCAGAAAATACGACTTCAGCAATAGAGTTGTTAATGCCTGGAATGCACTACCAGACTCTGTGGTCTCATCCCAAAACCCACAAAACTTTAATCTAAGACTGTCTACTGTTGACCTCACCCCATTCCTAAGAGGTCTGTAAGGGAGCGTGCATAAGAGCACCAGCGTGCCTACCATCCCTGTCCTAATGTTCCATTTAATTGTGTTCATTTTATGTATTCAATTCATGCTTATACATAAATATATTATCTAATATGTACTCAATGACTAAATAAATAAATAAATAAATAAATAAATAAATAAATAAATAAATAAATAAATAAATAAATAAAAACGGATTGAAGAGACAGATGTTCAAATCTGCAGCAAAATGTTGCAATTAGATTCCATGGGCCCTGATATGATCAAGGGCAATTCTTTGTCATTTCACATGTATTGGTTAGAGGGCTGATTTTATCGGGATAAAGCTGCCAAAAAAAAAGGAAAGAAGAGTTCAATTTAGTCTCTTAAATTAAAATGAGAAGATAACCAATATCCAATCTCAAGCTAGTTAAGATGAGTTAAGCTTGGATGGTGTGAATTTTAGCCGGAACACATCTGCAAGGAGCCTGATTGGGGGAGATGGCTGGGGTTTCTTCTGCCTTCCGGGCACGAATTCCTGGCTTCTGCCTGTCACTGCTAGCTGCCGGACTGTTGTACCAAAAGGAATTGGAAAATTGTGTGCACTGTGACCTCTCGGCCCTTTGGGCTGCGGCTTAGCAAGGGCATCTTTGTTATTCTAGGGATGAGGAAATGGGGTTTAGATCCAGGCAAAACTCTGGAATCAGGAACTGCTCAACGTAGAATAAAAACAACCTTTGATTTTTTTAAAAAAATGATAATAATAATTTTTTAAAAAAACATCTGCCCAGCTTGGAGCATCGCATGTGGATGGCACCCTAAATCTGGGAATTTTTTGCAAGCAATATCTGTGCTCTGGTGTTCAGCTATGGAGTATTTCTCTTCCCCCAGACAGCTGTTTCTGCTTACTTAATTAACATGGGCATGTTAGCAAGTCTCTGGTGGCTTCCCCAGACCTCCCTTCCCAGCTCACTTGCTCTGTACGGGGGCAGCCCTAGCCAACTAGCTATCTCTCACCCAGATGCTGCTCCTTCCCAGACTCCTCCTTTGATCTTGGGGGCCCAAGTATCCTGGCTAAAGGCTGGAGTGACGCTATTCTCTTTCTGCTTCTCTGATAAACATGCGAGTGGCTTTATCAGACAAAACCAGCCTGTCTCCTGGTCCCAAACAAGGAAGCCTTGTCTAGAAAGGATGAGGGTAAAATTTCTTCACTTCTGGGGTTACCTTCAGAAGGTACCCTGTACTGGATAGGCAAACTTTGATGTCCGAATGCTTCTTATTTTGGCAGGCTTCTCTCTTGCACCCGAGACCTGTTGTTCCTTGGTGTTTGCAGTCCCACTTAACAGGGTTATGTTCAAGAAGAAGCAGCTGCCATTGTTTGTAAATGTTTGTTTGTATTCATATTTACAGACTGAGCACATGGGGAATCCGGAATTATTAAAAAGTAAAAGCAAGAAACAATGAAGTAAAGGTAAAGGTTCCCCTTGCACATACGTGCTAGTCGTCCCTGACTCTAGTGGGCAGTGCTCATCTCTGTTTCAAAACCGAAGAGCCAGCGCTGTCCGAAGATGTCTCCGTGGTCGCGTGGCCAGCATGACTCAATGCCAAAGGCGCACAGAACGCTGTTCCCTTCCCACCAAATGTGGTCCCTATTTTTCTACTTGCATTTTTTACGTGCTTTCGAACTGCTAAGTTGGCAGAAGCTGGGACAAGTAACGGGAGCTCACCCCGTCACATGGCACTAGGGATTCGAACCACTGAACTGCCGACCTTTCTTGCAACCCTGTTGCAAGAAACAATGGGTGGAAACTAATCAAGGAGAGAACTAACCTAGAGCTAAAGAGAAATTCGATGACAGTGAGTACAATTAACCAATGGAACAGCTTGCTTCCAGAAGTTGTAAATGCTCCATCACTGGAGATTTTTCAAATCTAGTAACTTAATTGTGGTCATTAACCAGCAGAACTGGAGATTTTTAAGAAGGGATAGGACAGCTATTTATCTGAAATGGGAAACAGACTCATGCTTGAGCAGGGGATTGGACTAGAAGACCTCCAATGTCCCTTCCAACTTTGTTATCCTACTAAATATCTTCTCCTGCCTTTCTTCTAGGATTCTCAGTAGCTTCTACAAGGATCTGCCTTTATTCGGCAAAGAAATCCAGAAAAAGTCAATGGCAAACAACTTCCATATCTTTGCCAAAGGAAGAACATGAGCATATCTACCAACAGTCATCCATCAACAAGAGATCTATCAACAGTTATCAACAGATCCTGAGAATGTAGAGATGGGAGAAAGGTCATTATAGGAGATGTTACAATAAACATTCCTGAGTCCAAAGGAGAGGGGAAAACTTAAGAAAAAGACTCTGATTAACTCCACCTTAAGTAGGCTTGGCATAAATTGAGCTAGAGAATTGCTTTCAAGACATCGTTGTACTACATTTCTAGCAGGGAAGACTTTTCCAGAAATTCAGGGGTTTCTTATTTCCTGAGTTTGCCTGCTTAACACATCTAATTCCCGTGAGCTAAGCCCAACTCAAAGGGGTTTTCAATTTTTATCCACCCCCAGAAGTTACTTTTTGGAATGCAGGCTTGGCTCGCCAAGTCAAAGGTCAAACTTTGACCTGGAAAAAAATTGCACACATTTGGTTTAAACTACCCCTTGGGGGCTTCCCTTCATAAGGGTTTGGGTTCGCCTTACGGGTAGGGTTTGTTTCTGATATACATTAACTATTTTATATGCAGCGTGAGACAATTCCTCTTCACTCAATGTAGTCCAAACGTTTGGAAAACTTTGCTTGAGACTGACACCAATAGAAGGACCACCGTGGCGATACTTGTATGCATGTTGACTTACCACTGTTCTTTGATGGTTAAATGCAAGGAATAATGCCTTGTGTGCATTACCGTGGTGGCACAGTAGTTAAAATGCAATACTGCAGGCTACTTCTGCTGATTGCCCGCTGCAGTTTGAATCTCACCAGGCTCAAGGTTGACTCAGCCCTTCCATCCTTCCCAGGTTGGTAAAATGAGAACCCAGATTGTTGGGGGCAAGAAGCTGACTCTGTAAACTGCTTAGAGAGGGCTGTCAAGCACTGTAAAGTGGTATATAAGTCTAAGTGCTATCCCTCCCTCCCTCCCTCCCTCCCTTCCTTCCTTTTCATGGTTACAATGCAGTATTGCAGGCTAACTCTGCTCACATTGCCAGGAGTTTGATTCCTGACTAGCTCAAGGTTCCCATAATATGATACACCCCAATGTATCGACCATATTGTGGTTTTATTTCATAGAGCCCTGGTGGCACAGTGGTTAGAATGCAATATTGCAGGCTAATTCTGCAGACTGCCAGCAGTTCGATCCTGACCGGCTCAAGGTTGATTCAGCTTTCTATCCTTCCGAGGTTGCTAAAATGAGGACCCAGATTGTTGGGGGCAATAGGCTGACTCTGTAAACCACTTAGAGAAGGCTGTAAAAGTACTATGAAGCAGTATATAAGTCTAAGTGTTAATCCTTCCTTCCTTCCTTCCTTCCTTCCTTCCTTCCTTCCTTCCTTCCTTCCTTTCTTCCTTCCTTCCCAGTGGTTACAATGCAGTATTGCAGGCTAACTCTGTTCACATTGCCAGGAGTTTGATTCCTGACTGGCTCAAGGTTGACTCAACCTTCCATCCTTTCGAGGTGGGTAAAATGAGGACCCAGATTGTTGGGGGCAAGAGGCTGACTCTGTAAACCGCTTAGAGAGGGCTGTAAAGCACTGTGAAGCAGTATGTAAGACTAAGCGTTACTGCTATTAGCTCCCTCCCAGACCCCTGACACAAATTTACCTCAAGTCCGGCAAATCCCATTTCTACACACTATGGGGAGGGACTGGGGGTGGAAATAGGATCTCTTTTTAATCAAATGTAATAATACAGATGTGATTTCCTTGTGTTGCATTTGGTGATGTTTATCAGTGTTCTAGTCCAGCCAACTACTCTGGAAATCTGACACTGGAGTCTCTCATCTGAGCATTTTTCCAACCCTGCTTAACTTAGGAGTTGAGGTGATTCACTACCATCTATTGAGGCTCTGGGAAAAAACACATTTATTTGCTTCAGGTTCGGATTAGGTTGTTTCTTTTTTAATCTCAAAACAACTATGTCTGTCATTATTTTCATATATTCTGGACCAGGGGTGAAATGTAAAATTTGTTATTACCGGTTCTGTGGGCGTGGCTTGATTGGGGGGGGGGTTAATGCGACTGGGTGGGCGTTGCCAACTATTTTTTTTACTTTTAAAAGCATTTTTTCTACAACCTCTCGAAGAGGTTGTAGAAAAAATGCTTTTAAAAGGCTCTGACGATCCCAGCTGAGCCACATGATCATCAGAGGCTTTTTTTTTTAACTTTTAAAAGCATTTTTTCAGCCAAAGAAAAAATGCTTTTAAAAGTAAAAAAAAAAATATCTCTGATGATCGCACAGCTCAGCTGGGCATGGCCGGTGGGGGGAGGGATTTTTGCTACTGGTTCTCTGAACCACCCGCAACCATCGCTACCGAATCAGGTGATCTAGTCCGAACCGGGAGCATTTCACCCCTGCTCTGGAGTCCTTGATGATTATTCTCTGTCATACATCAATATTATCAATTTTGGTTATTGTGTTGCATCTGTAAACCTTTTCATACTTAAATCTGCTGAGGACAGCGGTACGCTATTAGAAGCATAATAAAAAAATATGTTGTTCTTAAAATAAAATGGAAAGATCTAAAAAACCTAGGCATTTCCTAGCACAAGACTTCTCGGTATACGGCAAAATATTTTGTACATACAAGAGCCGTTCCATAGACCTCTCTTTCCTCTCTTTCTTGTTCCCATATGGCTTCATAAAAATAGCTTGGCAAGAGATTTGAGTACGAGAAATGCTGAAACATTTAATAGAGGTTAAAATCTGATTGAAGTACGAGAGGGGGAACCTGGATACAGAAAAGGAAAAAGGAGATTGAAGGTTTCGTGTGTCACACAGGACTGTTGATTTTGGATTAGAATTGTCTAATGAGGTGCCAGAATCTGGGCGTCTAGATGGTGCCGGGAAAAAAACATTGCTTCAGGGGGAACCCCAATTGAGCAGTTTACCCCCAATTTCCATGAAGCTATTTTTTTTTTTTTTTTGCAGTTTCTTGGAATGAATTCCCTCATTTAATACCAATGATGCAGTGATGAAATCCAAATTATTTTACTATCGGTTCTGTGGGTGTGGCTGGGTGGGCGTGGCTTGGTGGGCATGGCAGGGGAAGGATACTGCAAAATCTCCATTCCCTCCCCACTCCAGGGGAAGGATACTGCAAAATCTCCATTCCCTTCCCACTCCAGGGGAAGGATACTGCAAAATCTCCATTCCCTCCCCACTCCTGGGGGAAGGATATTGCAAAATCCCCATTCCCACCCCACTCCAGGGGAAGGATATTGCAAAATCTCCATTCCCACCCCACTCTGGGGCCAACCAGAGGTGGTGTTTGCTGGTTCTCCGAACTACTCAAAATTTCCGCTACTGGTTCTCCAGAACCTGTCAGAACCAGCGAACCGGTAGTAAACCAGTTCAGATTTCACCACTGGTTCTGTTAACCAAAAAAAATGGGTGAGCAGCACCAGCAACTGCTCGTTGCCCGTTTGCAAGCACCAAACTCAAACATAAAAAGATCTCTTAGGCACAGTTGGCATAAACATTGCATTAAAAATCTAAAAAACATTGGGGGGTCTTTTTTTTTTTTTTTTAGTGTTTGCTCTTGTTCCTCTGCTGTTTTTGGAAGTGTTGCCTTCCACAATCATGGGATACATGGTTTCCCAAAGCCAAAGATGCTGAGTCACCTCCTCCATTGTTTCAGGTAAAGGAAAACGCTGCCTGCTGTCTCGCGTGTGGCAACGGAGCACAAATGGCTCCCAGGAGGCTTCAGGAATGTACCGAGGTGTGCACAGCCTGTTCCTTTTCTTCCTGGAAACAGAACCAATTGAAGATTCATGGTCTTGATAGCAGTTCCTTGCCAAGCATCACAAATCTCCGCACCGGTACAAGGATGAATTTCTTCAATATTACAGAAAATAACCTTCGGCTTCTGTCGACTGAATTGGTGTGACTCAAAAGGGTCAAGATAGCTCGACGCTCTGCCGCCGCGATTGGCTGGCCTCTCCTTACGTCACAGAAGGGGGAAATGGCCATTGGCTGCTACCACCTGAATCAGGGATTCCCAAATAGCTCGGCCCAGCTCAGGCAAATGTGTGTGTGTCAATGGTGGGGTTGCCCCCGGTTAGGACCGGTTCTATAGAACCGATAGTAAAACCGGGATGAGGCTCCGCCCACTGACCCAAACGTCATCAAAAGTGATCTGCGCACGCACAGGCACGATGCGAACAGGTAGTAAAGGTAAGTAAAAGGGCCTCTGGTGGCTTAACAGGCTAATGCAACCTGTTATTAACAGCAACTGCTTGCAATATTGCAGGTTCAAGCCCCACCAGGCCCAAGGTTGACTCAGCCTTCCATCCTTTATAAGGTAGGTAAAATGAGGACCCAGATTGTTGGGGGGCAATAAGTTGACTTTGTATATAGTATACAAAATGGATGAAAACTATTGCCTGACATAGTGTAAGCCGCCCTGAGTCTTTGGAGAAGGGCGGGATATAAATGCAAATAAAATAAATAAATAAATAAATAAATAAATAAATAAATAAATAAATAAATAAATAAATAAATAAATAAAATAAGTAGAACCACCCCAGGTGTGTGTGAGAAAGAGAGTGGCAGGCAAAGGTTCACAGTTCCATTTATTTATTTTATTTTATTTGTCAACAAATACAAGAAAACAAGTAACAGAGCAGACACAGAGATGAACACATGAAATTTTTTTGGCACAAAAAAAAAAAGGATATAAATAGGCAAATAAAATAAAATAGGGGCCGGGATAGCTCAGGCAGTAGAGAAGCCTGTTATTAGAACACAGAGCCTGCAATTACTGCAGGTTCGAGCCCGGCCCAAGGTTGACTCAGCCTTCCACCCTTTATAAGGTAGGTAAAATGAGGACCCAGATTGTTGACTTTGTAAAAAAAATATACAAATAGAATGAGACTATTGCCTTATACATTGTAAGCCGCCCTGAGTCTTCGGAGAAGGGTGGGGTATAAATGTAAACAACAAAAAAAACCATAGCCATAAACACAGAGAATGATTTCATATAATTGGGGACAGTAGGACAGGGACGGTAGGCACGCTGGTGCGCTTATGCACGCCCCCTTAGGGTCCTCTTAAGAAACATGAAAGGTCCACGGTAGACAGTTTAAGGTAAAAGGTATTTGGGATTAGAGAGACTTAACAACAGGATCAGGTAGAGTGTTCCGGACATTTACTACTCTATTGCAGAAGTCATATTTCCTACAATTAAAGTTAGAGTGAATTACATTGTGTTTAAATCTATTGATGGCCCTTGTGTTATTATGGTTGAAATTAAAGTACTCATTTACAGGTAGAATGTTTTGGTAAATTATGAACTAAGATTCACTATTTGTGTGAACAGGGTGCACATGCGCTCTCTGCTCGTGCAAATTGATCTTTGAACATGAGTGGAACAGTGATGGAATTTACATTTTTTTACTATCATTTCTGTAAGCATGGCTTGGTGGGTGTGGCATGGCTTGGTGGGTGTGGCATGGCTTGGTGGGCGTGACAGAGGAAGGAGACTGTAAAATCCCCATTTCCTCCCGATCAGCTGGGACTCGAGAGGCAGAGAATAGACAGGGGTCTGGGCCAGTCAGAGGTGGTATTTACCGGTTCTCCAAACTACTCAAAATTTCCGCTACCGGTTCTCCAGAACTGGTCAGAACCTGCTGAAATTCACCTCTGGAGTGGAGGGTTTTTAAACTCACACACGCAGCTCCACTCATGTGAGCAATACCTTTGGGCTGTTTGCATGGTGTAGGTTTCACACACATGTGTGCACACTTGCCCACTTCACCCATGATCCAGTTTCTGTGGAAACAAGCCGTGGACTATTATTATTAGCCAAGAGAGTGGGGTGATAAGGCAAAGTCTAATGATCTTGGGTAGGAAAGGTCTATTGGAAAATATTGAAAAGCTACCTTGGAAGATATTGAACAGAGGAAAACTTTGAAAAGAGGAAGATATGAAAAAATATATTGGGAGGGATATTGGAGAGGAATAATTTCAAATGGCAACCAAAAATGGGGAAGGATTGTGTTTCCAAATTTTCCTTTGGGTTTCCTTTAAAAGATATTCACTGGAGGCATGTGGCATCTTAGAATATAGCAATAGCAATAGCACTTAGACTTATATACCACTTCACAATGCTTTTACAGCCCTCTCTAAGAGGTGTACAGAGCCAGCCTATTGGCCCCCAACAGTCTGGGTCCTCATTTTACCCACCTCGGATGGATGGAAAGATGAGTCAATCTTGAGCCTGGTGAGATTCGATCTGCCAAATTGCTGGCAGCCAGTGATCAGTAGAAGTAGCCTGCAGTACTGCACTCTAACCACTGCACCACCGCGGCTCTTTATGGCATTAAAACTACTCCAGTGGTGCATAACATGGGTGCATGCATTTAAAAGTCCATGCATTATGATCAGGGGGGTGGGCTGCTGGGGGTTCACAGGGTTCGGGAGAACCTCTAGCTAGGATTCTGTGCAGTTTGGAGAACCCCCAAATCCCACTCTTGGCTGGCCCTGGCCACCCCACCCCGCCCCTCCCAGGAGTCCCCACACAGCCCATTTTGGATGCAGGTAAGTGCTGGGCATGCACGGAGGCTTGGGGAGAGTGAAAAATGGGCCTACCGGAAGTTCGGGGAGCAGAGGGCCTCCAGAGCCTGGGGAGGCTATTTTCGCCTTCCTGGAGGCTCGAGGAAAGCCTCCAGAGCCCGGGGAAGGCACACACACACCCCGGTCATGGTGCAGGAGGCTGACTAGGCCATGCCCATCAAGCAACCGGGCAGAGAACCCCTTGCTAAAATTTTTGACTTCTGATTATAATGCTGCAAACATTGCGATACTCTGTGCTACACCAAACACCAAACAAATTAAACACCCGTGTTGTGCAGAAATCACTAAGCTTGGTTTGACTCTTAATTAGGGTTTTTGATGACTTAGCATGTTAGGTGAACAAAAAAGCATTCACAGGCTTTTTCTGCTTTCATCAGAATGACCAAAATCATGCTGTAGCATTGCAGTGTGACCTCTGTCCATTTGAATATGTCGACACTACAAGGCATATACTGTATAAGAAGGTCAGGAGTTACATTGTGAGACTACTTTCAACTTTCTACTTTCAACACTCTATCCCTCTCCCTTTGCCCCTTCTGCAGATACTACTAGTAGGAACTAGTAGGGACTATTTTGGACAATAAAAATCAGTCACCATGTTGTGGGGGGTTGAGTTAACCAAGCTTGTAAACACCCACCATAAACCTGTCTGTTCTAAGTCATAGTGTCTCACTGAATATTCTCTGTAGCTGCCTATGGAATTCAGAGGCATTCCAGCAAGTAAAAATAAAAGACAAAACACATTGTTTAATAACCCAGTTCCCATTCCTTTTTTTTTTCTTTTAAAAGCACATGTTAGAAAATTAAGTCAGTTCTGAGAGACTGGAAATGCCAGCCGAGGTAACCCATGAGCAGACAGGTGTGTGTAGGTACAGCATCGCTTACTCTTTAACAGATTATCAGACTTGGAAAGGACCTTGTAGGTCATCTAGTCCAGGGGTCTCCAACCTTGGCAACTTTAAGACTTGTGGACTTCAACTCCCAGAGTTCTGACTTGTGGACTCTGGGAGTTGAAGTCCACAAGTCTTAAAGTTGCCAAGATTGGAGACCCATGATCTAGTCCAACCCCCCACCCAAGCAGGAGACCCTACACCATTTCCAATGAATGGCAGTCCAATCTCTTCTTGAAAGCCTCTGGTGATGAAGTTCCCACAACTTCCGAAGTCCATTTCTGTTCCATGGATTGATTGTTCTCACTGTCAGAAAATTCCTCCTTATTTCCAGGTTGAATCTCTCCTTGATCAGTTTCCATCCATTATTATTCTTTGTCTGGCCTTCAGGTGCTTTGGAAAATAGCTTTTTTATTTATTTATTTATTTATTTATTTATTTATTTATTTATTTATTTATTTATTTATTTATTTATTTATTTTCATTTATATCCCGCTCTTCAGGGCGGCTTACACTATGTTAGCAATAGTCTTCATTCTATTTGTATATTTATATACAAAGTCAACCTATTGCCCCCAACAATCTGGGTCCTCATTTTACCTACCTTATAAAGGATGGAAGGCTGAGTCAACCTTGGGCCTGGTGGGACTAGAACCTGCAGTAGTTGCAGGCAGCTGCTGTTAATAACAGACTGCACTAGCAGCCTGAGCCACAGCTTGACCCCCCCTCCTCTCTGTGGCAGCCCCTCAAATATTGGAAGACTGCTATCCTGTCTCCCCTGGTCAGTCATGGCCAGTTCCTGCAACCATTTAGAACTCCTTCAGAAGGGGTGCACCCCTGGATGGTTATTGTTCCTGGTAATAATTCCAGGGAAATCATTCAACTGTCACAGTTTGGCAAAAGCTTCTGGGTCACCATGACCCCATACATCATATTTAAAGCTGGAGGTAGATCCCTACAGAAGGAAAAGTAGAGCTTAGTCTTCTTTGGAGGCACCCATTGTCCAAAGCAGAGACATCACCCTGCCAACAAAAGTGCATATAGTCAAGGCTATGGTTTTCCCAGTTGCAATGTATGGCTGTGAAAGTTGGACCATAAGGAAGGCTGAGCGTCAAAGAATTGAGACCTTTGAACTCTGGTGCTGGAGAAGACTCCTGCGAGTCCCTTGGACTGCAAGGCGATCAAACCGGTCAGTCCTAGAGGAGATCAACCCTGACTGCTCTTTAGAAGGCCAGATCCGGAAGATGAAACTCAAATACTTTGATCACCTACTCCCTGGAGAAGAGCCTAATGCTGGGAAAAATTGAGGGCAAAAGAAGAAGGGGACAGCGGAGAACGAGGTGTCTGGATGCAGTCACTAAGCAATAGATGTGAGCTTAAATGGACTCCAGAAGATGGTAAAGGACAGGAAGGCCTGGAGGAACATTGTCCATGGGGTCATGATGGGTCGGACACAACTTCCCAACTAACAACAATAACAACAACATCCTCGAAATCTGCAAGGACTTTCTTTATTCATGTCCAACAATAATTCCACAAGATCAAGGCACTTTGGTTCCTGATTCTTTATGAACATTCTTACTTTGTTTACTGGGCACAGTTACATGACCTCTTCTCCTCCTGCCAAGTTTTTTTGTGGGGATAAATTGGAAATGGTGGGTTGTTTCTTTTTTCCACTCTTTTCAGGAAGCGGCTTTCGTGCTGGACTTCAGACCGAATCTTTCCAGGGCATCGGTCTCTGGCTCAGCACCATATCTCTGGCCAGGAATTCCCTTGTTTCAAGGGAGGATGGCCAGAGCCTTGTGTTTCCGGTGCAGCTGTCTTCCAGACACCTGGCAGAACCAGCAGATTGATATGCAAGAGTGAGAGACAATGCCTGTCTCTGCGGCACGATCTACAGAGAGACAGGATTCCCATCTATTTCCTGCCTTGATATTCTGGAGACTTTATCAGTTTCTGCTCCACAGGGGGAAAAAATAAATGTTGGGAGGTTCCTGGTGGCCAAAGACAGAGGTTACCGGGAAAAGTTTGTTACAGGCCATTCCCTGTTAGGTCCATGGTCTGGAAAACATCAAAGTGTCAGTGTATTGTGAGAAAGAGAGAGAGAGAGGGAGGGAGAGAGAGGGAGGGAGACAGGGAGGGAGGGAGGGAGACTTTAAACTAAAGTCGAAGTCCTTTCAGAATGAATAAAACAAAAAATGTAAATCTTTCTGGTTCAATGCACAAAGAAAACTTAAGAGTACCCCAGAGTCACTTTATAAGGGAGATGGATGTTATTAAAAAAAATGAATGTATAGATAAAATAAATAAAAAAGAGGGGATCAGGAATTTATTTAGCACCTTGTCTATCTATTCAGAGAATGCTGCATTCCCTCGCATCCTGGACATAAATTGTTTCAATTCCGACTCTCAAAATGATGCTACAGAGCACTGCACACCAGAACAATTAGACACAAGGACAGTTCCCCTCCCCACAAACTCTGCTAAAGAAATAATTCCCTCAACACTGTCAAACTATTCACTAAGGCTGCATTATTATTACTATTAGTCTTCTCATTGTTCCTATCACCCATCTCCTCCCACTCATGACTGCATGACTGTAACTTATTGCTGGTATCCTTATGATTTATATTGTTTCCTAGTATGATTTGATTGCTTATTTGTACCTGATGACTATCATTAAGTGTTGTACCTTATGATTCTTGACGAATGTGTCTTTTCTTTTTATGTACACTGAGAACGTATGCACCAAAGACAAATTCCTTGTGTGTCCAATTACACTTGGCCAATAAGGAATTCTATTTTATTCTATGTTGGCTGGATTCACAGTCACATTAAGCCATGATTTGCTTTAAATTTGCTTCATCCAATATTTCAAAGTAGCTTGGTTCGCACTCACGCTGAGCCAAAAGCAAATGAACTGCATTGTGGCTTAGTGCAGTGGGATGGACACACATACACCGCACACATATTCACACACAGACACTCTTCTCAAATATCTGCGACATTTGCAAGAAACCTGGAAACGACAATAGACAAAACTGCAATAGACAAAACCAAATTGTATCCAGTAAATTCAAGGTAAGGGGGAGATCTGAAGCGTAGACTTCACAGTTCCGTTTTCCAACCAACCATCGGTCATGAGGTCTTGCCTGTTTTATACAGAGGATTAAAGATCTTGAAAAGTAGCTCTAAGCTCACCCCAGTGCACCCAACTTGATCAAAGAACGCCTCTGTTGAAAACCAAACTGTTAAAAAGTATTATTATTTGTAAAGTAGCAGAAAGAAAGACATGCTCCCAGTATCATTTTGGATCATTGGGTGAGAAGAAGGTAGAGGGAAAGAAAGACCGACAGACTTCCCCAAAGCATCGAGTTAGATGTGCAAGCGTATGAAACTTTAATCAGTTAACTGATCTGCCAAATGCCAGCTCCTGGGTTTTGTTTAACGAGCTGACAGTTGTATTTACAACTGTGAAGCAGAGGTGCGAGGGAGGGACCGGCTGAATGGGTAGGGAGAATGGAAGGAGCAGGGAGAGCGAAACCAGCTGCTAGAGCCATTCTCCCACCTTGGCACCAATTTTTATGATAGCTGTGCCTGTCTCGGATGGCATCCAGGGCCCCAGTATTTATAAGTAGCTGCTGAGCAATTAAGAACCTCCTCCCTCCGAGACCAGCACCTCAAAACCTTTGATTCTGGAAGAGCTGCAATTGAATAGTTTCTCTGGATCTTGAGGTCCTCCCAATTTCCCAGGGAGAGAAACAGCTCCTTCCCGGATGGGCTATGAGCCATACCTAAATGAGAGCACCCACGAAACATGGCTGGATGACAAAACCTTGAAGTAAAGTACGATTCAAAATAATAATAATACGCCGAAAGATGCCCCTTTTCTAATGGCTCGCAAACCGTGAGAACCAGACGGGTTTTTATTTGGCCAACTTGGAAAGGCACCCCGCTTCTTCCAGCTCGGTGAGTCTATTCGCACGGCACGCTTACATGTCGTTGATCGTGGTTTCTCGAGCCAATTTTGCCCAACCCACTGGACTCACAAACTGATTTCGCAGCTTAAAAAGGTAAAGGTTCCTCTCATACATACGTACTAGTCATTGCCGACTCTAGGGGGCGGTGCTCATCTCCGTTTCAAAGCCAAAGAGCCAGTACTGTCCGAAGACGTCTCCGTGGTCATGTGGCCGGCATGACTCAACACCAAAGGCACATGGAATGCTGTTCCCTTCCCACCAAAGGTGGTCCCTATTTTTTCTACTTGCATTTTTACGTGCTTTCGAAACTGCTAGGTTGGCAGAAGCTGGGACTAGTAACAGGAACTCACCCAGTTACACGGCAGCACTAGGGATTCGAACTGCCGACCTTTCGATCGACAAGTTCAGCTGTCTTAGCCCCTGATCTACCGGGTGCCCTTTTTGAGCCAATTTTGCCCAACCCACTGGACTCACAAACTGATTTCGCAACTTGGGTTATGCTAGATTGCCAAGGGTAGTTGGCGGCGTTTGCAACCACACACTTTTAGCAGTTGCTTTGCGGCCCTGCGAAAATTCCCCACGAAGCGATGGAGAATCTCAAGAGCCATCCTGAGAATCGGAAATATCATTTCGTTCGGCCATCGAAATGTTTCTCTCTTCATAGTTCCAAACAACTGAAATGGGGAAGGAGCACAGCTCAGTATCACAGCAATTCCTTGTAGAGTCAAGGTTGTTAAGTTTCACCTAGTTTAAGAGTTTAGGTACCAGTCAATGCAAGAATCCGTGTCTAGTTCACACATCGCCCAAACCATGGTTCGCTGGGGATTCACACGCCTTAGTCAACTATTAGCCATGGTTTACCAACATCACAAAGGCTGGATTTAGACAACACGTTGAGTTACATTAGGGTCCCTTGGCTGAAGGGCAAAGTGTAGACTTCAGCTAGTAGTTGCTTTGGTTTCTACAGATTTTGAGGTCCAGATCAAAGCACTCTGCGATTTTCTTAAGCCCTTAATGGTCTCCAGCAAAGGGTTTAATCCTGCAGTGCATCTGGCAGAGATATTAAGAAAAGGATTTTTCGGGGATGCTATTCAGTTACATTTGGAAAGAAGACGTGCCCTTTGCTTAGGAAAAAGCATACTAAAGATAAACAGAAGGGGGAGTTGGGGAAATTCAATATTTTGACCACTGGAAAAGTAAAAAGGGATTAGCAAGAGATGGCTGGGTGGAGCTTCTTGGTTCCCATGGCATTCTTCCAAAGTCTCTCATCCGTGAATTTGTTTGGATTGTTCTTCAAATAAGCAGTTTGTTATTAACTCCGAGTACCTATCGGTGCTTACCTTGCTACAAGGTTTCTCCATTGCATAAATATCTATCCTCAGCATCTTCCAGCACAGCAAGACTGCCTCACTTCCACTCTGCACCACCCCAAAAAGTCCCTGCAGATAATTTGGAGAAGATGCTTCTACTCTAGCCTTATGCATTCCCCACCCAAGGACAATTCAATCACTCACTTCTTACTCCTGAACTACATCTGCCCCCTATTTGCTACTTCTTGTACATTGGATTTGTTCCCTGTGCTGTCACTCTCTGCTTCGCTGCTTTGAAGCCTCAAGGGTTCAATTGTCCAATTTTTTTAAAAAAATGAATATGGAAAAAAGAAAGCAAATTGCCCTACAGTGAATTGTCAGAATTTCCTGGTGTACCTTTGTGACTTCATTGTGTGGAGAAGGGCACAAGGTGTGCTGCCCTTTGCTGCAGTACTCAAGGGAATTATTGAATGTGGAGCATTGAATCTCACACCTGCTCAACAGGAGAATCTTAGCTATAGGGGATCAGTGACCAATGGCTGGTCATGTCCTGCTTAAATGTCTGCCCTAATGGGAAGACCATTACCTCTTGATGCTTTGTTCTCATAACGTTGCACCCCAATGTATCGACCATATTGTGGTTTACTTTATTGTATTTTTCGGAGTATAAGACACACCAGAGTGCGTCAGAGCAGCTTAGTTTTTGGGGAGGAAAATAGGAAAAAAAACCTGCCTACCAGGTATTCATCTGGCTAGCGTCCTTAGTCTGGTCAGCTTCAGTACATTATTTTGCTGGTTTTTATCCCCTTCTTGGGGATAAAAAACAGCTTCTAAAGCACAGCTGATCTTTGGAGAGAGAAGCAATGAGAAAAGCAGGCAAACCATGGAGATCGCTTCACTCGCTAGCGCCTCGTTAGGGCTGAAAAAAAACTTCACAGCTGAGAGTTGGAGGGAACAGGCAAAGCACTTCACTGCTAGCACCTCGTTAGGGCTGAAAAAAAGCTTCAAAAAAACTACATTCATACCCAAATTTTCAGCCTCTTTTAGGAGGAAAAAAGTGTGTCTTATACTCTGAAAAATATGGTAATAGATCCCTGGTGGCACAATGGTTAGAATGCAATATTGCAGGCAAATTCTGCCAAGTACCACCGGTTCGATCTTGGGGTTGACTCAGGTTGACTCAGCCTTCCATCTTTCCGAAGTGGGTAAAATGAGGACCCAGATTGTTGAGGGCAAGAGGCTGACTCTGTCAACGGCTTAGAGAGGGCTGTAAAGCCCTGTGAATATAAGGCATATAAGTCTAAGTGCTATTGCTATTCATTTGATAGCTTAATCCTTACCAGGATAGATGAGTGAGAAGTCCTACACCTTTAGTATAAAGGTGGGAGGTGATCATGGCTGGGTTATTCAAATGTTATAACATTCTTTACAGATAGCGTTTGCTGGTGTGGTTTTATTGATTTGGTTTTCATGAAACAATTCAATGATGTTGTATACTGCTTGAAAGTGCACAACGGAAGCAGTTCAAAAGCATTGGGGGGGTGGAGGGTCAAGGTGGGCTCGGAAAGCAATCGGATCAGAACGTGTAGACATGTGACACAACTGCACCCCAACAACAGGAAGGATGCCCAAGGATTCAGCTTGTCCTCCAATTTAACAACCTTTTTTTTAAAGCCATGATCGTTAAGCAAATTAATTGCAGTTGTTAAGTGAATTACATGGTTGTTCAACAAACCCAACTTCTCCCATTGGGTTTGCTTGTCAGAAATTGGCTAGAAAGCTCAGAAATGGCTATCACACGACAGCAGGACATCATAAATACATGCCAAGAGTCCAATGGTCTGCAGCTTCATCCTTCCTCTATCTCATTTCCCCGAAGTTTCTTCCTTCCAATAAATTGAAACAGCCCTCCGAAAATAAGAGTTCAGGTTCTTGGAGAAACAGTATAGCCCTAAACTCTAAATAGCAACTTCATCCAACAGCCCTTCAAATTTGGGACCTGCAGACTGATCCTGGTATCCTAAGATCCACGTTTGAGAGCCCTCCTTCTTCTTCTTCTCCCATAACCCCTTGCAGGATGGAATCTAGGCAACTGAATGAAGATGAAGGTTTACTGTCCGGATGCTTTTCCTGTCGCCAATGCGGAGTTCTGTTCAGCAGATATAGCCTCTCTGTGCCCAGAGAGAGGAATATCTGCCTCTACCTAGGATCAAACTCACAGCCTCCTGATTGCGAGGCGAGAGCTCTACCTCAAGGCCACCTCATTACTCGTTTAAGAGCCTAATGAAAACTCACAATTCCTTGTTCTCTGACTAGCAAGAGTTCAGCAAAGAAGTTTCAGGCTTCAGAATCAGCTCCGTAGGGCAAATCAAAAAATGTTTTAGCTCTCTTATTTTCCAATGTCAAGTTTCAGGAGAACCTTTGCTTTATAAGGCTCCCTGACAACCACTTACACCAATGACAGGGAACTTTCCGATGACCAAGAAACACACACCTCATTTTTTGGAAAAGTCAAAAGCCATCAAGAGAGGCTGCACCATATATATGGACAGGGCTGAATTAGGGGAAAACTTGAGTTTTATTGTTGTTTGCACATGTTTTTATGGTGGTGGTTGGTTGCCCAGTCCGCCAGATGTTTAGATTGGATTTGGCATTATTATCCACCTATCGGGTCCTTCCCAAGGATCTGGATAGCCAGATGTTGTTTGATGCTGCTGAAGGCATGATTGCAGGATTATATTGCAGGGCCACACCACTGAAGCTGACAAGAGCATAGAAAAACTCAAAGAAATAGTGCAAGGTCAGAGGACATGGCAAGACCTGGCCCATAGAATCACCAAGAGTCAGATGTGACTGAATGGATATCACCATCATCACCACCGCCACCAATGTATGCCACCCAACTTTCAACAATCCTGGGCTTTGAGCCGTCGTGGCGCAGTGGTTAGAGTGCAGTACTGCAGGCTATTTCTGCTGACTGTCGGCTGCCTGCAATTTGGCAGCTCAAATCAAGGTTGACTCAGCCTTCCATCCTTTCCAAGGTGGGTAAAACGAGGAGCCAGATTGTTGGGGGCAAGAGGCTGACTCTGTAAACCATTTAGAGAGGGCTGTAAAGCACTGTGAAGCAGTATATAAGTGTTATTCCCTTCTCCCTCCTTCCTTCCTTCCTTCCTTCCTTCTCAGTGGTTACAATCCAGTATTGCAGGCTAACTCTGTTCACATTGCCAAGAGTTTGATTCCTGACTGTCTCAAGGTTGATTCAGCCTTCCATCCTTCCAAGGTGGGTAAAATGAAGACCCAAAATTGTTGGGAGCAATAGGCTGACTCTGTAAACCGCTTAGAGAGGGCTGTAAAAGCACTGTGAAGCTGTATATAAATCTAAGTGCTATCGCTAGTCCTATTGCTTTCAAAATGTTGGATATGCCATACTGGTGAAGTAGCCATTTCCATCTGCTTCTTGCCTCATTATGGGGAGAAATTGGGCAGTTTTCTCCAAGCTTATCCTGACAGGATACTAAACAGGGATGGCGCTGAGCATCGCTTACGTAGCTTAAATTTCCAGAGATACAAAACTTGGACAAAAAGTTTCAAAGGCTTTCTCCGAGTTTCTCCCGAAAGTAACCAGTCTAGGAAGATGCGTTTTCATTTGTTATCACCCCAGCTCCCTCACCCTCCCACCTGTTGGTTCTTTCTTTTCTTTTTTTAAAAAAGCTTTTTCTAAAAAAAATTCTGAGTTCCATGCAGGGAAAGAGACATCAGAAAGCAGAGTTCTTGTTTTTAATATTGCCCGTCCTTCTTTAACACGGCATCCCATCGCGAAGTCACAGCCGTCATCAGAATTGCTTACAACTTTGGATTCTTTTGCTCTGGGGTTAATTACTTCCAGAACCCACATCCTCATTTCTCCCCACTCCACCCCAAAGCCAGCCACCGACTACAGAAAGACATATGTCCCAACCCAACCCAACCCAACCCAACCCAACCCTCCCCATTCTCAGCCCTGCCAAACGAACGGTCCCCATCTAATTGCGTTTTTCTTTTTTTAAAAAAATGTTTTTCTTCCTCTCCAGAAAATTCTGTTTCTTCTTAATGTCTCTGCCAAGCACGAAGTTGACATGACGGTGTAGAATCCGTGGTAGCAGCTGCGACAAGGGCGGAGGGGAGGGAGAAGAAAACACTTCGGTTATTTCAGTCGGCAAAATGCATAGTACGTATTTGGGGAGAGAAAGAGACTGAGTGGCTTCAAAAGAGCCTGGGTGGGAGGCAAAAAAAAAAAAAAAGACAAAACAGCAAGATCCGTGCAAGTGAAAAATCTCATTCTCGTGGCTTAACAAAAAAAAAGAAAATAAACTTTCTAGCCCTCATGGTAGCAAAGTTAAATAGAAGCGCAGGTAGGAATTGGCTGGAGCTGAGAGAATTGTGATGTAGGTTCCTCAGGCAGGAGAAGGATTAGCGAAGATGACTTATTCTCCCTCAGCAGCTGGAGTGGAACAATACACACACACACATACACACACACACACACACACACACACACACACACACACACAACAACTCGGCGCATCTATTTAATTCCCAAAACCGAGATGGCAAAACTACCTGTTCCTTTGTCCATAAAATGCACACCAGCTGTCTAAAAGCAGAATTCCTGCAAGTGAAAAATCTAGTTCTCATGGCTAAAAAAGGAAATAAAGTTTCTAGCCCTCATGGTGGCAAAGTTAAATAGGTGGGAACAGGTGGGAATTGGCTGGAGCTGAGAGCATTGTGACGTATGTTTCTCAGGCGGGAGAAGGATTAGCGAAGATGACTTATTCTCCCTCAGCAACTGGACTGACACACAAAACTGGGCGCATCTATTTAATTTTCAAAACCGGGATGTTCCATAAAATGCACATCAGCTGTCTAAAAACAGAATCCTGGGGACTGTAATTGCTAGAGGAAGGGAGGACCTCTGCTAGAGAGCTCAAAGTTTCCCCAAATTATAGTTTTGAGGGTGCCTTGGAGAGAAAGAATGACTGCGAAAAACTGACTGAAATCTACAGTGTTTGGTCATGCTCCAGGAGAACCCGAAACTTGGCAGGACTTTAAAAATAGAGAGTCCTGCCACAGAAAAAGGGTCCTTAAAGTGCAGTGTTGGGAACCCATTGAGAAGGCCGTACCGCAATCATACAGACCGGGCAACCCTGCCTCAAAGAGCCAGCCGCATAATTTGAGAAAGCAAGAAGGGGCAGAAAAGCGCCAGGTAGGACATACTAAAATTCCTTCTTTCACCAGCTCCTGATACCATCTTTAAAAGCTTGGCAACGCCCAACCCGTGAAAGACGAGACATTCTTACGAACGGTGCAAAAAATAAAAGATGGAGGAGATGATGATAAAGATTGAAAGCCCCACGGGATCTCTGAGGGGGGAAAAAAGGGAAAGAGCATCCATGGGGAGATGTGGAGCAGTCCGATTCTTGACCCCCTCATCTCTCCTATGGTCAACCATCTACTCGTCGCATCCCAGGAGTTCCATTCGCAAAGTGATGCGGTTGTGCCAAGCCTCGGGGAAGATGCGGACAAAGCGGGCGTAGAAGGGCGCATCAAACACGTTCTTCTTGTGAGAATTGTTGTCATGGTTGCCTTGGAATATCTATGCGGGGAGGGGAAGGGGGAGTAAAGAAGAGGTTGATTTTTAAGATGTTAGCAAAGGTTTCCCAAAGGTGCTTTTTTTGTTTTTGTTTTTTGTTTCAAGAGGCAATTGGACTTTCGGCTGTCTCTTTGAAGACGTTTCGCTTCTCATCCAAGAAGCTTCTTCAGCTCAAGCTTCTTGGATGAGAAAGTCCAGTTGCCTCTTGAAAAAAAGCACTTTGGGACAGCCATGACCTGGATGACCAAGAATCTCCATAGACGTTTAGCAAAGATGTGAAATTCTCACCACCCTTCACTAAACAACTTTGGCAAGAAAGAGACAAAACTTACTTACCCACTGTCTCTCTTGCTTAGCATCAGAAATGTTGGGCTTACCTTGCAGAGAGATGGGTGGCAAACCAATTTAATAAATAAAGTAAGAAATAGAGATCTTCCAATTTCTAGGTTCTATCATATCTCAAGACCTAAAATGGACAACTAACATCAGAAATGTCATCAAAAAAGCACAACAAAGAATGTTCTTTCTGTGCCAACTCAGGAAGCTCAAACTGGCCAAGGAACTGCTGATCCAGTTCTACAGAGGAACAATTGAGTCTATCATCTGCACCTCCATAACTGTCTGGTTTGGTTCTGCAACTCAACAAGATAGACACAGACACATAATTGGAACTGCAGAAAAAAACAATTACTACCAACCTGCCTTCCATTGAGGACCTGTATACTGCATGAGTCAAAAAGAGGGCTGTGAAAATATTTACAGACCCCTCACATCCTAGACATAAACTGTTTCAACTCCTACCCTCAAAACGACGCCACAGAGCACTGCACACCAGAACAACTAGACAAAAGAAGAGTTTCTTCCCGAACACCATCACTCTGCTAAACAAATAATTCCCTCAACACTGTCAAACTATTGACTAATCTGCATTACTATTAATCTTCTCATCATTCCTATCACCCATCTCCTTCCATTTATGACTGTATGACTGTAACCTTGTTGCTTGTATCCTTACGATTTATATTGTTTCCTAGTATGATTTGATTGTTTATTTGTACCCTATGACTATCATTAAGTGTTATACCTTATGATTCTTAACAAATGTATCTTGTCTTTGTATGTACACTGAGAGCATATGCACCAAAGACAAATTCATTGTGTGTCCAATCACACTTGGCCAATAAAGAATTCTATAAAGTAATCATTGTGGTAGTAAGTCAAGGGCTACCGGAATATGCAGATTAAGATAATTTTATATTGATATATTGACCATCAACTGTGTTGTAAATGTTGTACCTTGATGAACGTATCTTTTCTTTTATGTACACTGAGAGCATATGCACCCAGACAAATTCCTTGTGTGTCCAATCACACTTGGCCAATAAAAAATTCTGTTCTTTTCTATTCTATTCTATAACCAATTTAAATTCGTCTGGGAAAGTGGAGGGGGGGCAGAATCCAAGCTAGAAACACATTTCTGCTACCTGAGAGAGACATCTTCCTTGTTCTTATAATGCCTTATATTCATTGACTAACTCCAGATATTTTTGGCAAGGGAAACCACAGGCAATTAGGCGAGCGACACCAGTAAAAAAAAAAAAGGGGGGGGGGGTTGAGAATGTTAATAAAAGGCGAGTCTCTTCAAATTATATTTAACTCCAAGTGACTCTGTTGCTTTCTTGGGAACACTGTAGAAATAATTTGTTACTGGCTTCTTTCGGGATGTTTTTAAAACTCCCCCCATCTAGTTTACCACCCTTGGATTTCCTGATAGTCTACTTTCCTTAATAATACTAAGTAGATCTGACCCTGTTTAGCTATTTTTTTAGATTAAGTGCTGCCACCTGGTGTGACAATAAAAACACTGGCATTTTGATGCTAAAGGGCAAGAGCACAGCCTTGGAGGCGTCTGTGGAGATTCTCAATCATTCAGGTCATGGTTGTCCCAAAGATGCTTTTTCAAAAGGCCACTGGACTTTGTTTTTCCTTGAAGACATTTTGCTTTTAATCCAAGAAGCTTCTTCGGTTCTGTCAGTTCAGGATTAAAGAAGCTTCTTGGACGAGAAGTGAAACGTCTTCAAGGAAAAACAAAGCAAGGCCAGTTGCCTTTTGAAAAAGCACCTTTGGGACATCCTTGGAGAATTATATTTCGTCATTTTATTTTTTTCCGAAAGAAAAACTTACAAACTAACCAAGCCAGGGCAGAAGAAAAATTCCAAAATTTCATAATACGCTGTAAGAGAGAAGTCATAAAAACTTGTTCACCAGACAACGGGGGACGGGGGAGAAAATGCTAAGGATTTAGGAGAGGACTCAGTATCGTATCTGAGTGGGGATTAATACATTGCAATTATTTCTTGAAAAAAAAAAGCTGGAAGTCATATTTCATAACTTTTGTTTCCTTCCTCCTCTCCCTACCTTCCCTCCTTCCTCCACTCTCTCCTTCCCTCTGTCCCTCCAGCCCTCCATTCCTCTTTTTCACAGACAAATAAAATTTTGGAGAAACTAGAAGAAACATTTCAGGACAAGCGTTAATGGAACTGTCTAAGAACTACTCCATGACATATAGAAAAAGTGCTGTGGAGAACAGCTGGATTATGAATGAATAAACAATATCCTGGTGTTGTAGCATTTTAAGGTATCAGTTGTTTTCATTTCTTTATATCTGTTGGGAACATTATAACTTTAACCGAAGTTTTTGCTGACTGTTTTGTCAACTGCTTTGCAAACTGAACCTGTGTTGAATGAATGAATGATCAATGAATGAATGAATGAATGAATGAATGAATGGTGAATGAATAAATGATGAATGAATGAATGAATGAATGAATGAATGAATGATGAATGAATGAATGAATGAATGAATGATAGACCCTGCACTGACTCCCAATCCTACAAAACGATTTTGCCCAATTCTACCTTGATGCTGTTTGTCCTGCTGTCATGGTACAAAGTCCAGGTTTTCCCATCATTGCTGTAGGCCACTTTGTAGGCTGCTACGTATTGGATGTGTCCAAAATCTCGTGCTCCCTGTGTTACGATCCCAGTCACTTTTTTCAATTTCTGAAGATCAATCTGCAGAAAACAAGCAAAACAGTTCCATCGGTAGAAGTAAATCAATCGATCAGAATCGAGCTGGAAGGGACCTTGGAGGCCTTCTAGTCCAACCCTCTGCTCAAGCAGGAGACCCTATACTGTCTCAGACAAGTGACTGTCTAGTCTCTTCTTAAAAACCTCCAGTGATGGAGCCTCTACAATTTCTGGTAGCAAGCCGTTCCACTGGTTAATTGTCCTCACTGTTAGGAAGTTTATCCTTAATTCTAGGTTGCTTCTGTCCTTGATTAGTTTCCATCGTTTCTTGTCCTGCCTTCTGGTGCTTTGGAAAATAAGTTGGCCTCCTTTTCTTTGTGGCCCTCAAATACTGGGATATTGCTATCATGTTACAACAGCTCTGAGAAAAGCGACTTATGACCATTTTTCAAACTTACGACCATTGCGGCATACCTATGGTCACGTGATTAAAATTCAGATACTTGGCAACTGACTCATATTTATGACCGTTGCAGTGTCCCAGAGATCACGTGATCCCTTTTTGCAGCCTTCTGACAAGCAAAGTCCATGGGGAAGCCAGATTCACTTAACAACCATCTTACTAACTTAACTTCAGTGTTTCACTTAACAACCGTGCCAAAATGGGTCAAAACTCACTTAACAAATGTCTCACTTAGCCATAAAAATTTTGCCCCCCAATTTGTGGCTCTAAGTCGAGATCTGTGCACACGTTTATATGTGAACCATAAAATATATAAAAAGGGATAATTTGAAGGAATTCTATAGTAGATCCATATATAATATATATAACCTAACAGTTCGAAAGCATGTAAGAAATGCAAGTAGAAAAATAGGGACCACCGTGGTGGGAAGGTAACAGCATTCCGTGCGCCTTTGGCATTGAGTCATGCCGGTCACATGACCACGGAGATGTCTTCGGACAGCGCTGGCTCTTCGGCTTTGAAACGGAGATGAGCATCGCCCCCTAGAGTCAGGAACGACTAGCACATATGTGCGAGGGGAACCTTTAGCTTTACCTTTTATATTAGATCCATACAGAGTGTAAAAAGTAAAAAGCTAACTAGGAGTTACTTTTTAACTAAAAAAAGTATATGCCTAGAATCATTGGCAGTTGGGCACTATATACATTAAATTTATTAATCATAAAGAGGATGATTATAACATATCAAAAATATAAAAAGTGAGATGGGAGCAACAGAAGAGTATAAGAGCTGCAGTGGCGCAGTCGTTAGAATGCAGTACTGCAGGTTACTTCTGCCAGCTGCCTGCACTTTGGCAGTTCGAATCTCACCAGGCTCAAGGTTGACTCAGTCTTCCATCCTTCCGAGGTGGGTAAAACAAGGAGTCAGATTGTTGGGGGCCATAGGCTGACTGTAAACCGCTTAGAGAGGGCTGTAAAGCACTGTGAAGTGGTATATAAGTCTAAGTGCTATTGGGAAGGAAGGAAGGAAGGAAGGAAGGAAGGAAGGAAGGAAGGAAGGAAGGAAGGAAGGAAGGAAGGAAGGAAGGAAGGAAGGAAGGAAGGAAGGAATGTTGGTCCAGTGGTTAGAATGCTGTATTGCAGGCTAACTCTGCCCACAGCCAGGAATTTCGATCCTGACCATCTCAAGGTTGACTCAGCCTTCCATCCTTCCGAGGTGGGTAAAATGAGGAGCCAAATTGTTGGGGGCAATATAGGCTGACTTTGTAAACCACTTAGAGAGGGCTGTAAAAGCATTGTAAAGTGGTATATAAGTCTAAGTGCTATTGCTAGTGCTAGAAGGGAATAAGAGCTACAGAATTTCAAACAAACTATTCTCAACAGGAAATCTTCAGCACCCTAAACTGCATTCAAGAGGGGTGGGTTGTGTTTTGTTTTTGTTGTTTTTGTTGTGGTTGTTAGGATCGGAAGGAATATTGCCCTTTAAAGACTAGGGGCAAACAGACTAAGCTTGCATCCTTCGCTTCTCTCCCATCTCTCTTTCCTTTTGTGCTGAGGTATAAAGGCTTTGCAAACTCAATATTCTTCAAAATGAAAAGGGGCCCTGAAAAACTTCAAAATAACAATTGGAAACCTGCTGAGAAGGATCCACTTTGATTCACCGACTCTCTGAATGAATAGAATAGGTTTGGACCAAGATTTGAGGCTGGAAAGATGAGGAAGGTATTTTAAATCTATCAAGAAACTGCCAAATGTAAAAGACCTTATTCGTCCTCACCCCCAAGATCAAATCTTTATTTTAAGACTCAACTTAAATACTGACGGTCAGTTAAAATATACCCGTTCAAGCAAACTGGCATATCTTTAAGGTGGTTTTCTTACTACAACACTGGCAATCCTCTTGTGAGAGTTAATATTGTAATACTAAATATTTAATATTAATATTTTAATCTTAAGTGAGACTTAATATACTCAGCTGTACTTTTCCACCCCAGGCCACCCCAGCGAAGCTGTCGAAGTGCTGTCCTATTGTCTGGAGGCCGTACGGGTCTGGATGGGGAGAAACAGACTCAGACTCAATCCATGCAAGACAGAGTGGCTGTGGATGCCGGCATCTTGGTACAGTCAGCTGCAACCGCAGCTGACTGTTGGGGGCGAGTCACTGGCCCCAATGGAAAGGGTGCGCAACTTGGGCGTTCTCCTGGATGGACGGCTGTCGTTCAAAGATCATTTGGTGGCCGTCTCCAGGAGAGCTTTTTACCAGGTTCGCCTGGTCCGCCAGTTGCGCCCCTTTCTAGACCGGGATGCCTTATGCACGGTCACTCATGCTCTCGTCACTTCTCGCCTGGATTATTGCAATGCTCTCTACATGGGGCTACCCCTGAAGTGCACTCGGAGACTTCAGCTAGTCCAGAATGCAGCTGCGCGGGTGATTGAGGGAGCACCACGTTGCTCCCGGGTAACACCACTCCTGCGCAGTCTGCACTGGCTACCTGTGGTCTTCCGGGTGCGCTTCAAGGTTTTGGTTACCACCTTCAAAGCGCTCCATGGCTTAGGGCCCGGGTACTTACGGGACCGCCTGCTGTTACCACATGCCTCCCACCGACCTGTGCGCTCTCACAGAGAGGGTCTTCTCAGGGTGCCGTCCGCCAGGCAGTGTCGGCTGGCGGCCCCCAGGGGAAGGGCCTTCTCTGTAGGAGTACCTACTTTCTGGAACGAACTTCCCCCCAGTTTACGCCAATTACCTGACCTTCGGACCTTTCGCCGGGAACTGAAAACTTATTTATTCATTCAAGTGGGACTGGCCTGATTTTTTAATTGCTAAATTTTTAAATTCTTAAATTTTAAATTTTAATTGTATTTTACTGGGTATTTTATATGGTCAATTTGGACGGTTTTAATTTCGGCCTTTATGGAATAAGTTTTTTAACTGTTATTTTAGTGTGTATATAAATTGTTTTAATGCAGGCTGTATACCGCCCTGAGTCCTTCGGGAGAAGGGCGGTATAAAAGTTTAATTAAATAAATAAATAAATAAATAAATAAATATTTTGGGTGGAGGGAGAAGATGGGGATGCTAGTCTAATGAAAACAAGGACTAGGAGAGACATGATAGTAGTGTTCCAATATTTGAGGAGGGTCAAATAATGGATAGAAACCTGCTGAAACCCACCTCTGATCCCAGGGCACTGCAACCATCATAACTACGAGCCGGTTGGCCAAGTGGCCAAATTTTGATTACGTGACCATCGAGCTGTTACACGGTCATGTGAAAAATGGTCATAAGTCACTTCTTTTCAGTGCTGTTGTAACTGAATAGTAACTAAACGCAAGGTTCTAAGTTGAGGATGGCCTGTAATAAGTTCTTCTATTATAAATCATGCTGTTCTTCTGACCCAGCTCCCCAAACACGTCAAACCCTCTGAAGTTAAACCAATGATTCCTTTATTAGGAGTGCCGGCAGCCCTGGCAAAAAAATTTCTCTCTCACTGCAGGCTAACAAGTCTGCCTGGCAGGGAGATGAGTAGTTGTCTGCCACATCTATTCATCTCCGCCCCCTGTCTTTTATCCCCAAAGCTAGGGTGGTGGCTCTTCCGTATCAAGGACCAGCCCACAGATTTCCACTGCTCTCCTCTCCTCTGCCTTCTGCACATCTGCGCATCAGGCACTGGACCCAGCTGTTTCTCGTCTTCCTCATCAGCCACCTCCAGACCTGAGGGCTGTTGACTCTCCGTCTGAGGCTGATGGATGGCCCAAGCTCCGCCTCTGCCTCTCTCTCTCTCTCTCTGACAGCTCCATTCCCTCTTCCCCCTTGGAAATCTCAAGTTGCCTTGATGCAGATCCTGACTCCCACACCTCCTCCTTCTCTGATTCAGCTGCTGGAGGGGATGGAGACCAACAGGTCACAAAAAGTGCAAGGAAGCTGGATGGTTACAATAAGGACCACGTTTATCAGCCCTACCCCGCAGATCCCACTTAAAACCGTTTCTTTTTATGCCAGCTTTGATCCCCTCTGGCAAAGACATACCTGAAGCCACTCGCCTGCCTTGTTAGTGAGGGCAGTCCAGGCATTGGATTTCCCAGTGTTATCAAGGCGAGCGTAGTAAGGGTGCCAAGCCATCTTACTTATGCCCCAGGTCTTGTACACGCTGGAGGCTGTGATCTGCCGGTCAGAGATGAGACGGGACTTCATGCCCAGTGGATCCAAGCAACCTGCCGTGTTGAAATACACTGTAACACAACGATTTATAGACATAGTGAAAGGCAAGAGTTTGGAAGGAAAAAAACTCTCCCAAGGATGTGCCTTTACGGAGAAACACCCACACACACAAAAAAATTTTAAAAGCAACAACAGACATTTAGATAGAAACCGCCACCAGAATGTGTCTCGATGATCGCTGATTGCAGATAAAGGATACTTTCAGGTTAGCATTTAGAATAACAGAGTTCGAAGGGACATTGGAGGTCTTCTAGTCCAACCCCCTGCCTAGGCAGGAAACCCTACACCACTTCAAACAAACGGTTATACAACCTCTTCTTAAAAAGTTCCAGTGTTGGAACATTCACAACTTCTGGAGGCAAGTTGTTCCAGTGATTAATTGTTCTAACTGTCAGGAAATTTTTCCTTGGTTCTAATTTGCTTCTCTCCTTGATTAGTTTCCACCCGTTGCTTCTTGTTCTACCCTCAGGTGCTTTGGAGAATAGCTTGACTCCCTCTTCTTTGTGGCACCCCTTGAGACATTGGGGAGATATATGCAGCAACAACCTGCCAGAATCCTACCCTCCAGATTAAGGATGTGATGTGCATTTAACTAGTTTTGTATCGACAGTCACTGACACTGGAATGGGAAAGTATTTAATTTTTTGCATTTTCAAACCCATTTCCAAACTGTAAGATTATTTAGCCTTTGAAAGGCCCAGTCCTCTGAATGTGACAATGGACCTCATCTGTTTAAAAAGACGGGAACTGGGAAAACGCTTGTACAAAAGGACATACTTCCATGAATACATAGAAATGCAAAGTATTTACAAAAATAGTTATTAGGTAAAACTGCCAATAACAGTGCATAGAT
This sequence comes from Ahaetulla prasina, assembly GCF_028640845.1. NCBI lineage: Eukaryota > Metazoa > Chordata > Lepidosauria > Squamata > Colubridae > Ahaetulla > Ahaetulla prasina. Next base: position 13,869,006 of record NC_080551.1, read on the forward strand.
TTGGGGAAATGCGCACCAAAGATGACTGCATTTTGGTGCAATTTTTTTTAATGAAATCAACTTGACAGATTTACAACTCTCTGCCATTTGTAGAACATACGGTTTTGCCTTCCATTTGTCATTCTTCTGTATTTTCCTGTCCAATCACACTTGGCCAATAAAGAATTCTATTCTATTCTATTCTATTCTATTCTATTCTATTCTATTCTATTCTATTCTATTCTATTCTATTCTACTATTCTAGGAAATATGACTTCTGTAATAGAGAAGTAAATGTCTGGAACACTCTACCTGATCCTGTTGTTAATCCCAAATACCTTTTAGAATAGAATAGAATAGAATAGAATAGAATAGAATAGAATAGAATAGAATAGAATAGAATAGAATAGAATAGAATAGAATAGAATTTTTTATTGGCTGTGTGATTGGACACACAAGGAATGTCGGTGCATATGCTCTCAGTGTACATAAAAGAAAAGATATGTTCATCAAGGTACAACATTACCTTAAACTGTCTACTGTGGACTTTTCATGTTTCTTAAGAGGTCTGTAAGGGGGACGTGCATAAGTGCATCAGCGTGCCTACCGTCCCTGTCCTACTGTCCCCATTTATATGTAATCATTCTATGTGTTTATGGCTATGTTTTGCCTATTTATATCCTTTTTTTTTGTGCCAATTTTTTTTCATGTGTCCATTTCTATGTCTGTACTGTTACTTGTTTCCTTATACTTGTTGATAAATAAATAAATAAATAAATAAATAAATAAATAAATAAATAAATAAATAAATAAATAAATATCCATGCAAGATTGTGTGCCTCCACCCAAATTCATTAGACCAATGGGAAGCATTTACCATTCATTTCACAGCCAATCAGTTCAAACCGCATCGTGCAGCCACGATAGCACGTCCCTGGATGGATTCGGAAATACTGGGCGATGATTGGAGAATGAAACATGTTGGTCACTGGGGTATGTTTGTCTTGATTGCCCGAGAAAATCTGCAGGAAGGAAAAATACAAAACGAAGAGTATCTTAAGAGTAGGAATGTGAATCCCTTTCCAAGGGCTACATAGCCCTGGAGACACTGCTTTGCCATATATACTTGTATAATAATAGCATAAAGGCTGGGTTACGGAGCTTTGGTTAGGGATACAAGAATGTGCATCCCTCTTTGGCTGCACGGATGATTTGTCTCGAACCACTTATAATTTTAAGTCAACTCTGAAGAATACATTTGATAGGAACGTGAGTTGACCTACGTAGATGCAGACTAATTTAAGTTCCTAAAGCCCAATTGGACTCAAAAAAACCCCATAGAAGCTAGTATCCTCTATAGCAGGGGTGTCAAACTAAAGACCCATGGGCCAGATTCGGCCCATGAGCTGCTTAGATCTGGCCCCCAGGGTTGCCCTGGAAAGAATAGAAAGAATAGAATTTTTATTGGCCAAGTGTGATTGGACACACAAGGAATTTGTCTTGGTGCATATGCTCTCAGTGTACATAAAAGAAAAGATACGTTCCTCAAGGTACAACCTTTACAACACAATTGATGATCAATATATCAATATAAATCATAAGGATTGCCAGCAACAAGTTATAGTCATACAGTCATAAGTGGAAAGAGATTGGTGATGGGAACTATGAAACGATTAATAGTAGTGCAGATTCAGTAAATAGTCTGACAGTGTTGAGGGAATTATTTGTTTAGCAGAGTGATGGCCTTCGGGAAAAAACTGTTCTTGTGTCTAGTTGTTCTGGTGTGCAGTGCTCTATAGCGTCGTTTTGAGGGTAGGAGTTGAAACAGTTTATGTCCAGGATGCGAGGGATCTGCAAATATTTTCACGGCCCTCTTCTTGATTCGTGCAGTATACAGGTCCTCAATGGAAGGCAGGTTGGTAGCAATTATTTTTTCTGCAGTTCTAATTATCCTCTGAAGTCTGTGTTTTTCTTGTTGGGTTGCAGAACCGAACCAGACAGTTATAGAGGTGCAAATGACAGACTCAATAATTCCTCTGTAGAATTGGATCAGCAGCTCCTTGGGCAGTTTGAGCTTACTGAGTTGGCGCAGAAAGAACAGTCTTTGTTGTCCTTTTTTAATGATGTTTTTGATGTTAGCTGTCCATTTGAGATCTTGCGATATGATAGAACCCAGAAATTTGAAGGTTTCTACTGTTGATACTGTGTTGTCAAGTATTGTGAGAGGTGGAAGTATGCAAAGGACCAGACCGCTGTGCCTCTGCCAGTGAAAACGGAGCTCGGGAGGGCCGCCGTTTTCAGCTACGACGGCCTCCTGCAACCCTCTGCCAGTGAAAACGGAGCTCTGGAGCCCGTTTTCACTGGCTGAGCGCTCAGGCCACCACAGGCGCCCCTGACATGAGTGACGTTGAGCTGGCCACACCCACCATGGCCACGCCCACCAGGCCCCTGACATCAAACATAATCCTGATGCGGCTTTCAATGAAATCAAGTCTGACATCCCTGCTCTACGGCAAGCAAAACCAACATTTAATTATAATATATCAAAAAATAGGGAGTGGGTTGAAAAAAGAGCTAAACCAAGAACCTGGATCATACAGGCTAACAAGATTGAGCAGATCCATATTTTGAAACATCTAGGAGTGCTTTTGGATAACCAGGATTCTTGGAAGGGCATCATAATAACACTTTTCTAGGTAGCACTTCTGGCATCAAGCTTCTTTTTTTCACCAAAAGGGGGAGCTAGTTCCTCCTACCCCACCTAGCTTTTCAAAGCTAAAACCAACTCAGATTTTTGTATACAACAGAAGTTGGCATCTATAATAGTGGCCAAAATTGTGGAAACCTTTTGGGAAAAGTGTATTTTCTAAAACTAGCTAATAACACCATTATTATTTGTTTTTGGAGTAGTACGATAAAATTAAATATCAATGGAAAGATAATTTAATCAAGAATGTAATACAATAACTTTTATGAAGGATTTGCTATTAGAATAGCAGTTACACTATAAAGAAGAAGAGTGAAACACATAGAAAAAAATGAGATATACAAAAATTATCACCATGTCAGTTAATACTTAGTTGGGTAACTTTTAGCATGAATGATGGGCTTACAATGTCTTCCCATGGAGTGAACCAAGCCTTTTAGTTCTGCAGCTGTTCTAATGTGAAACCAAAATTGAAGGATTGCTTTTATTAATTGGGTTTTATTGCTGGGTTGCTTCTGACTGGCAAGTTTCTTTAGTCTTCTCCATAGATGTTCAATTTCAAGTTAAGGTCTGGGCTATTCCCAGGCCATTCTAGCAGTGAAATAGGATTATCTTGAAACTCTAAAAAACAAGTGGTGTTATTAGCCATCAAACCTCAAAAATACTCTTTTCCCAAAAGGTTTCCACAATTCTGGCCACTACTGTATGCCATAAAAACACAAGTGCTGCAATTAAAGTTCTTCGGAGCGAAATTTTGGCCACTCCAAAGATGTGTATGGTATCCATTACCATCTTCAGTCTTGAGATAGGATGCCCCAAAATGAGATATTGGTTTGCTGCCTGATGATTACGTACTGACAGAGAAAAGTTAAATCAAGTTGGAGTAATCTTATGGAATCCAAGCTAGCTTCCTATGTTCTTTTAGCTCTTTACTTTGGATTACAATATCAGACATCTATTCTTTCAGAGCATGAAGGATATAAATTGCAGATAAATTGGATCCCATAGAAAGACAAAACTTGGACTCCAAGGAAACCTATGTACAGTAATGGCAAAAATTGTGGAAACCTTTTGGGAAAAGTGTATTTTTGAGGTTTGGTGGCTAATAACCTTTTTTTTGGGGGGGGGAGTTTCAAGATAATCCTATTCCACTGCTAGAATGGCCTGGGAATAGCCCAGACCTTAACCCAATTGAACATCTATGCAGCAGACTAAAGAAACTTGCTAGTCAGAAGCAACCCAGCAATAAAACCCAGTTAATAGAAGCCGTCCTTCAATCTTGGTTTCACATTAGAACAGCTGCAGAACTCAAAGACTTGGTTCACTCCATGGGAAGACGTTGTAAGGCTGTAATTCATGCTAAAGGTTACCCAACTAAGTATTAACCGACATGGTGATAATTTTTGTATATCTCATTTTTTCTATGGTGATAATTTTTGTATATCTCCTTTTTTCTATGGGATAATTTTTGTATACTCATCTTTTCTATGTGTTTCACTCTTCTTCCTTATACTGTAACTGCTTTTCTAATAGCAAATCCTTCATAAAAGTTATTGCATTACATTCTTCATTAAATTATCTTTCCATAGATATATAATTTTATGGTATTACTCCAAAAAAAAAGTGGTGTTATTAGCTAGTTATAGAAAATACACTTTTCCCAAAGGGTTTCCACAATTTTGGCCACTACTGTATAGTAACCAAATATCTAACATCTCCCACTTACCCTAAATTGAACAGGATTTCCTTCGGACAAAGCATAACATCTTGCTATCTACTTTTCTTGCAGAACAGATACTCGATACCACCTTTACTTAAACTTATCCATGCAATTCAAGAGAAATCAAACCGTCATTCATATACTGTGTAATGTTTATAGGAATACAAAGCACTCCCTCATTTTGCATATCTTACAGCAATATTCTGGATGGGCAAATCTTTGGTATACAAAGTATTTACCTTCTGATCCTAATGACAACACCATAGGCAAATTTCCTGTGGCAGAATTTAAGACACCTCACATACTAATATCCCCAATCGCTCTATTTGTTCTCATAAGCTTTTCTATCTTATTGTGCATGGATCACTGAGCAAAATAAAGATTGCATTGTACTAAGGTAAGCTGCATGCGTAGGATAACTCAACAGTGATACTATTATATATTACTGTTTAAAAATAAGTAAAAATAATCCCTATAATTGATGAACTAAAGAACATTAAGATTTGCAACTGGTTAATGTAGAGAAATAAAAGCCTGTAACTGTCAGATTTTAATGACCCTGTAATCCCTTGCATCAGGGTAGAATAGGGGTGACTGAATGGAGCTGAGTGTTTACTGGCTGGATGCCCTTCCTGACGCCTATGCAGAGTTTGCAACATATATTTTCTCTTTCTGCCCAGAAAGAGAAAAATATCTGCTCCTACCTAGGATTGAACTCACAGTCTCTTGATTGTGAGGCAAGAGCTCCACCTCTAGGCCACTGTGCTTCTCCTGTAACTGGCAGATGAATCAAGGTAAAACAATATTCATTTGTTATAGTCCACATTAAAAGATATAATACACCATTTTATATATATTCAACCCATTAATAACAGAAGCTTCTGCACCCATCCTACTTTTGTCCTTTTTGTCAAAATTAATATATTTTGTGAAATGTTGGTGAAAAGCAACTTATACGAAGCTAAGCAAAATCGTTCATGCTCTTGGTTTTTAGTCCTTATTTAAACTCTTGTGATTTTAATTGTTTTTGTATTTATGTTTTTTATTGCACGGCAAGCTGTCCAGTGGGATAGTGAGATGGGCGGCATATAAATTTAATAAATAAAATTAAAAACCAGTTAAACCCAGTTACAGCATGTGGGATTTTAGTATTTAGCCTTGAGCTCAAGAAAAAAAAGACTTTTCTTTGTAATCTTGAACAAAGAGAGCAAGGATGCAACAGCCTGGTTAATTTAACTAGATCAACGAACTTTGGTTGATTTAGTAAAATTTAGTCCTGATCAGGGGTGGGGCTTCAAAAATTTTAGCAAGGGGTTCTCTGCCCGGTTGCTGGGTGGGCGTGGCCATGGTGGGTGTGGCCTAGTCAGCCTCCTGCACCACAGCGGGAGGGGGGGGTTACCCTCCCCGGGCTCCAGAGTCTTTCCTTGAGCCTCCGGGAGGGCGAAAGTGGCCTTCCCAGGCTCCCGAGGCCCTCTGGAGACTTCCCGAACTTCCAGTAGGCCCATTTTTCACACTCCCTGAGCCTGCGTGTGCCCTGCACTTAACCTGCATCCAAAACAGGCTGCATGGTGACTCCTGGGAGGGGAGGGGAGGGGAGGGGTGGGCAGGGCCAGGCAGGATTTGGAGGTTCTCTGAACTGCCCAGAATCTTAGCTAGAGATTCTCCTGAACCTCTGCGAACCCCCAGCAGCCCACCTCTGGTCCTGAGTAAACATGATGCTGACAATGCCATTTTTATTTTTTTATTTTTTTTAGAATGAGGTCAAGTCAGCATTCAGCTTTTAGAGGCTACACCCCACATGCCCCAAGTTAATACTGGAACTAACTCACTCAAAAGTGCTTTGTGTCTTCCCCCCCTCCCACACACACACACAAGGTAAGAAGAACTTCAATGGGGCAGAGGAGGGAGGGAGGGAGCAGCAAGAAAGAGAAAAGAAGCCCAAGACGAACTGACAAAGTCAATGATGCTTGAAGACAAATGTGCTTCTGATTATCTTGCTAGCCAGGGCTTGCAAAAAAAAAAAAAAATCAGAGGTGCTGGATTTCCAAATATTTAACACCAACTGAAGCTCTTCAAATACCCTCAAGCTATAAACTGAGTGCTACCGACCCATCTGGAGCAGGGTGAAAATTAAATATAATTAGTGTTAAGTATAGGGGAGGGCAAGGTGCTAAAACGTCAATCTATAGGAATGGAATTCTAATAATGCAGATACTAAGTCATTCCCCCACACACCTCATATCCTCAAGGCTTTGTAAAAAAAAATTATGGAAAATTTTGTTCTCTATGTTTACAACATCACATAACATATAATTTTCTGTACAAGAGCCAGTTTGGTGCAGTGGTTAAGATGCCAGGCTAGAAACTGGGAGACCGTGAGTTCTAGGCCCACCTTAGACCCAAAGACAGTGGGGTGACCTTGGGCCACTCCTTCCCTCTCAGCCCGGGAAGCGAGCAAGCAATGGCGAACAACTTCCAAAATCTTGCTGAGAAAACTGCACGTGCTATTATTGTAATCCGGCCTGTTGCCAGGAACTAACACTAACTCGCTCACTCCCCAAAAAACTGACCCTCTGGGGCTTTGAAAAAAAAATCACAGGACATTTTGCCCCCATATATGTTTATGATATTTCATAAGATAGAAAGAATTTCTATACATCTTACAACAATTTACACCATCTCTCAGATAAATTGCCAATGCCTTTCCCTTCTTTTAAATGCAAATCATACTACTTTACACATGTAACTCATACATTTTCCTGATGGGAAACTTTTTCGTATGTGTGAGAGACAGAAAGGGAAGGGAGGGAGGGAGGGAAGAAAGAAGGAAGGAAGGAGGGAGGGAGGAAAGAAGGAAGGAGGGAGGGAGGGAGGGAGGGAGGGAGGGAAGGAAGGAAGGAAGGAAGGAAGGAAGGAAGGAAGGGAGGGAGGGGAACAGAAGAGGAGGAGAGACAGAGGGAGGGAGAAAGGAAGGAAACAGGAAGAGAAGAGGAAAGGAGGGGAGGAGAGGAGAGGAGAGGAGTGAAGAAATATCCCTCTTTATGTGAAAGCTTTAGGCTTTTGCTTTAATAGAAAGAAGAATTAAGGGAAGAATGAATGAAGAGTTAAAGGAAGCCAAAATCTCCCTTCTGCAGAATACTTGAAAATGCTTTTGTTGTCCACTTTTATGCTCTTGAAAAGATAACATTGCGATGTAAATAAAGCAAATCTGGTCATTCCAAAATGCTTATGTATCGTCAGTAAAGTTTCCTCTCGCACATATGTGCTAGTCATTCCCGACTCTAGGGGGCAGTGCTCATCTCCGTTTAAAGCTGAAGAGCCAGCGCTGTCCGAAGACATCTCCATGGTCATCTGGCCGGCATGACTAAACATCAAAGGCGCACGGAACGCTGTTACCATCCCACCAAAGGTGGTCCCTATTTTTCTACTTGCATTTTTTACCTGCTTTCGAACTGCTAGGTTGGCAGAAGCTGGGACAAGTAACAGGAGCTCACCGTTACTTGTCCCAGCTAGGGATGTGACACTAGGGATTCGAACCATTGAACTGCCGACTTTTTGATCGACAAGCTCAGCGTCTTAGCCACTGAGCCACCGCATCCCTTCTATGTATCATAAGCATGGTTTAAAACAATTCCTTTGTTTTTCTTTCCTTCTTCCGCCTTCAGCCGTTCTCTCTCTCTTACCCACCTTTTCCTGGTTCTGGTTCTCATCTTTGTAGAATTGAAATACTCGTCCATCTAGACTGTAGGAAACTTTGTAAGTCTGGACGTACTCTGAGAATCCTCCACGGCCTGCCCCTTGAGTAACAATCCCAGAGAGGAACATTGTTTTCAACAGATTGACCTGCATGGAATTAAAAAAAAAGGTGGGGGGGAGCTTTAAAAGAGGCAGAATGAATCAAATGGACTGGTTACTTAAATAAAAACAGCAAATCAAAAAGCAAATGAAAACAGCCGAACCCGAGTATTTAATCCTGTGTCAAAAGTCAGACTGCACTGAAGTTACATTATTCTTGAAGTCTGTTCTGCATAAGTGAATTCGGTTTCAAGTCAATTCGCTCAACGCAGTAATTTTCATAAGAAAAGGTTAAATTGTAATCTCCCCAGGGCATGGATCTGTTTGTTTGTTTGTTTGTTTTTAAAGAAAGTCAAGAAATTAAAACTAACACTCACAGAACGAACTTATTATCACCAGAAAATGAAAAATTCTGGAAGAATTCCCATGCCAAGCTCAATCTAATGAAGGATCAACGCAAGCCTTTTTGTTGATATTTAAAAATGTAACAGAGTTTTGTTTCCCATCTCACTGTGAACAAGAGATAGGCTTGTTAAATTGGTATACTTTTTATATTATCATTTTGGGTTTCTGTTTCAACGTAGGTTAAGAGGTTATTTTACCATATATTTGGATCTGTACCAGTGGTGGGTTTCAAATTTTTTTACTGCCGGTTCTGTGGGGGTGGCTTGTTGGGCATGGATTGGTAGGCGTAGCATGGGAATGATACTGTAAAATCTCCATTCCCACCCCACTCCAGGGGAAGGATACCGTAAAATCTCCATTCCCACCTCACTCCAGGGGAAGGATACTGCAAAATCTCCATTCCCTCCCCAATCCAGGGGAAGGATACTGTAAAATCCCCATTCCCTCCCCACTCTGGGGCCAGCCAGAGGTGGTATTTGCCAGTTCTCCGAACTTCTCAAAAATTCTGCTGCTGGTTCTCCAGAACAGATCAGAACCTGCTGAAACCCACCTCTGATCTGTACTGAAGAATGTTGGAAGTCACTCTTTTTGTATTTCTTTTTTCCATTTTTTTTCCTTGCCCTTTCTAACTTCTTATTCCCCTTTGATTCCCTTCCTGCTTTTCCAGTCATTTTGTGTTTTATCTCTTTCTGAAACTAATAAAATTGGCTAACATAAAAAGAGGCGGGATTATAAGGAAAGCTTAACAAGAGAGAAGAAGTTTACCTTTCCTTCCTCAGATCTACCACATCACCACCAGCAAATCCTGACGGTGTGTGTTTATGTTTTAAAGAGAGCTTTTGTGATATCAAAGGAAGCATTAAAAAGAAGTTTTAAGCTTAGCAGGCGCGTGTAACTTCTCCAGATGTTCTTTAATTCCATCAGCCTTAGCAGGCTTGTCCAACTAATATGATAAAGGAGTTGCCATCTAACAACACCTAGTTGACTTCATAAATATGTGGAAAAACAGAGGAGAACAAACCTATCAGGACAAGATTCAGCAATCCAGCTCCATTTAAAAGACAAAGGCCACTCTTCTGAAGGCAACAAAGGCCACATTTTGGACAGAGAAGACTGCTGGTTTGAAAGAGGGGTTCAAAGAGGCCATCTCAGTGGGGAAGTCCAGATTTTTTTACTACCGGTTCTGTGGGTGTGGCTTGGTGGGCATGATGTGGCTTAGTGGGCATGGCTTGATAGGTGTGGCAGGGGAAGGATACTGCAAAATCCCCATTCCGTCCCCACTCCAAGGGAAGGATACTGCAAAATCCCCATTCCCTCCCCACTCCAGGGGAAAGATACTGCAAAATCCCCATTCCCACTCCACTCTGGAGCCAGCCAGAGGTGGTATTTGCCAGTTCTCTGAACTACTCAAAATTTCTGCTATCGGTTCTCCAGAACCTGTCAGAACCTGCTGGATTTCACTCCTGGGCCATCTATGTCAAAATTGAACAGCCCTCTCTCAACAGAGGGGGAGAGATCTGTCATGTATCTCCAGTCTACAACACAGCTCCTTTCAACAGTTCCAAGAAGGCTCCTCACCCATTTGCATCACTCAGGTGACCCTGAGGTCACAGATAAACCTCCAGGTAACTTCCCTCGAGGACTCACTAAAAGAACGCAAGTGACTACCTTCCATTCCCCACCAATCCAGTCAGAGCTTCTTGGATGAGAAGCGAAACATCCTCAAAGAAAAACAAGAAAGTCCAGTTGCCTCTTGAAAGGGGGCGGGGAGGGAAAGCACCTTTGGAACAACCATGACCTAGATCAGGGCTGTCCAACCTTGCCAACTTTAAGACTTGTGGACTTCAAAGCTGGCTGAGGAACTCTGGGAGTTGAAGTCCACAAGTCTTAAAGTTGCCAAGGTTGGAGAGCCCTAACCTAGATGACTGGAAATCTCCATAGACACTCTCTGCTAAATTGTTGCATGTCTCCGCGTGGAGGTTGCATGTCTCAGCTGCAGGTTGGGTGAAGAACCCACTGTGTCATCTCATAATCAATAGCCACTCAGCTCTGAAGCCAATTCCTGCAGTGGTAACAGCAACACCAATAGCACTTAGACTTATATACTGCTTCACAGTGCATGACAGCCCTCTCTAAGCAGTTTACAGAGTATCATATTGCCCAGGGGTGAAATGCTCCTGGTTCGGACCAGATCGCCTGATCCGGTAGTGATGGCGGCAGGTGGTTCGGAGAACCGGTAGCAAAAATCCCTGCCCACCCCCGCTTCCCAGCTGAGCCACGCAATCATCAGAGGTTTTTTTTTTTTTACTTTTAAAAGCATTTTTCTTCAGCTGAAAAAATGCTTTTAAAAGCAAAAAAAAAAGCCTCTGATGATCGCTCAGCTCAGCTGGGATTGTCAGAGCCTTTTAAAAGCACTTTTTCTACAACCTTTTCGGCCAAAGAGGTTGTAAAAAATGCTTTTAAAAGGTTCTGGTGATCAGGCAACTCAGCTAGGATCGTCAGAACCGTTTAAAAGCATTTTTCCTACAACCTCTTCAGCTGAAGGTTGTAGAAAAAATGCTTTTAGAAGTAAAAAAAAAATTGCCCACGGCTACTCAGTCACATTACCCACCCACCAAGCCACGCCCACAGAACTGGTAGTAACAAATTTTACAATTCACCATTGATATTGCCCCTAACAATCTGGGTCCTCATTTTACCAACCTCAGAAAAATGGAAGACTGAGTCAACCTGAGCCAATCAGAATTGAACTCCAGGCCGTGGGCAGAATTAGCCTGCAATGCTATGTTCTGCGCCGCGACGGATAATAGCCACACGTTTCCATTCCCCTTTGTCAGTCTTGGAGCCGTTTTCCGCCCTGACACCCTTTTGCCACCTGGAACAGAGGCTTCCTTTGGCATCTATACCTGAATCCAAGGCTTTTTGTCATAGCTGCTGGCTGTCCAGGCGTTCACAACTCCTCCGTTGTGGAGGCGAGCGAGTTCAGGGCTCCAGCGTTGCACGCCCAGGAAGCCGTAATACATTGATGATGCTGTAAGCTGGGTGTCTGCAATAGCTCTTGTCTGCATGCCCAGCTCATCTCTGCAGCCTGGAGCGGGTGAATTTTGGAGAGGGAGAAAGAAGAAAACAAGAGCATTGGAACAAAGCTGGAATACAAGGGCGGAGGAGGAACATAAGAATCAGAATTTTAAAATACAAAAGAAAAAAGAAAAAAAACCAAACCAGGAGACTTTCTTATAAAATTAGGACCCAATTATCCAACGTACTCCTAGGGAACTCGGGCTCCAAACACGGATCTAGCTTCAATAAAAGGAACATCACTCACATATCAAGTAGTTCAAGAAGTGACTCAAAGGGAACCTGAACTCAGTAGAAGTGTTAAAAAAAATTTTTTTGGAGGGGATATCTGTAAGGTGGCCTTTAATGAGGTAGATGGCATACAAATTAGGAAGGAAGGAAGGAAAGAAGTAGAGAAGGAAGGAGGGAAAGAAGGAAGGAGGGAGGGAGGGGAGGGAGGCTGGGAGGAAGGGAGGGAGGAAGGAAGGAAAGAAAAGTGCCGAGCAGAGAATTCCAGTGACCTCCTGATTTAAAAGCAATAATAAATCAGCAAAGAACAAGGTGGTTAGAAAAACGTCATTCAAACTTTTAACAGAGATTTCACATATGCTGGACAGCCTTGAGTAAGCCATTAGCCATTGCAATAAAGCCTACCTAACTGGGCAGTTGTAGGATTAAACAAACAAAAAGAGAAAGCTCTTTTTATGCTTTTTTTTAAAAAAAAAACCGCATTTCAAAAAAACCAAAAAGCACAATGCCCTTTTGTGTGGCTTGTTTTGTTTTGCGCTGGGCTGCGGCTGCACTGCCAATGAAAGCTTTTGCATTTGTTCAGAAAAGCAGAAAACGTCCCTGCTTCTCCTGCCTTATGACTGAGCCGTAGGTTCAAGTGGGGCTGTGTGTGTGTGTGTGTGTGTGTGTGTGTGTGTGTGAAATCAGTCCACTTTTGCCTACAAGGACTCACTAAAAGGAACAAGCAGGTCTTAACCAAAGACCTACCTAATCCATTATAAAAAAACAAAAAACCTCATTATGAGGATATCTATGAAGAGCTACGCTGATTGGGAAGATAATTGTTTTGCCCTGAAAATTGCTAGCTGGGGCATATACCCAAATGCCCCTGGAATTACTTTCTAGCTCAAACAAATTCCCAAACGTTTCCATTTCCTCCATCGCAGGGTTCTTGAGCGGGAATGTTTGTTGCAGGGAAAGGAGGCTACAAGATTCCCCCACCCCAAATGCTTGCAGACTTTTGATTTCCCAAGGTCAGAAACAAGTTGAGAAATAGGGAGGGTTGGCGAGGACAGACAGATTTGTCTCAAGATCTCTGTTAATGGCAAGCAAGTAAACAAGCAACCTTGAATGGCTGGGGAAAGGAGGGAAGGAAGGAAGGGAAGGGAAGGGAAGGGAAGGGAAGGGAAAGGAAGGAAGGAAGGAAGGAAGGAAGGAAGGAAGGAAGGAAGGAAGGAAGGAAGAAGGAAAGGGAAGAGGAAGGAAAGAAGCAAGGAAGAAGGGAAGGGAAGGAGAAGGAAGGAAGGAGGAAAGGGAAGGAGAAGGAAGGAAGGAAGGAATAGGGAAGGAAGGAAGGAAGGAAGGAAGGAAGGAAGGAAGGAAGGAAGGAGGAAAGGGAAGGAAGGAAAGAAGGAAGGAAGGAATCCTATTCAGTCCCTAGCTGTAACATCTGTCCATTTGTAGCTTTCCACTGTAACGTTTTTGTTCTCCTTTCACAAATCTTAAGATTTCCCCAGGCCTGCTGGTATCTCCAGGATGCTTTGAGGTCCATCAGGAACAAACCTAGAATATGATCGCTATCAAGAGTATAGAGTTTATAGGTTCGCCATCACAGTCCTAGAAGAAGCATCAGCGGCAACCATGAAAATTGCCTGGAGATCTCCACAAAATCCACCAGGCGTTGAGATCCAAGGAAAGCTTAACTTATGGGTTTAATGTTTTGTGAACCACGGCTCAGCATTCCTTGAACTGAAGGAACTACCCTTCTCAGGCCAACGCAGGTGACCTTTGTCTGGGGGGGAAAAAACACCCCTGTCTTCCCAGCGCAGGCAGATCCAGCAATGGTGCTCTGAGTCTTCTTCGTTTCTTAACTCTCTTCCAACTCACTATCAGGACTAAAGACTTACGCATCTGGCAGGTCTTCCCCACGAAGGGTGAGGGGCATTTACAGTCGAAGTTGCCCTTCAGATCCAGGCAGGTCCCTCCATTCTTGCAAGGCTGGGAAACGCATTCATTCATGTCTACGGCAAAAGGAAACAACAGATGCAACACGATTACTCCCAGGTTCCACCAGATCTACGTTCCAAGAAAGTCAGAGCCATGCCAAGTAACAATAGGACTACAGCAGGGGTATCAAACTCGATGTCATTGAGAGCCGCATCAGGGTTGTGTCTGACCTGAGCGGGGGGGGGGCAACTCACCCACTCATGTGGGGGGCGCCTGTGGGGGCCCGAGCTTTCTGCCAGTGAAAACGGGCTCCTGAACTCCATTTTCAACCGCTGCAGCCTCCTGCAACCATTGTGGCCTTCACGAGCTCCATTTTCACCGGCAGAAGGTTGCAGGAGGCAGCCGAAAACAGAGCTCAGGAACCTGTTTTTGCTGGAAAAAGCACCACAGGCCACCCCTTCGCTCTTTCCAGGGCAGCCCCATGGGCCAGATCTAAGTACCCCGTGCGCCAGATCTGGCCTCCAGGCCTTCAGTTTGACATCCGTGGCCCAGGGGTGAAATGCTTCCGGTTCGGACTGGATTGCCCAATCCGGTAGCAATGGCAGCGGGTGGTTCGGAGAACTGGTAGCAAAAATCCCTGGCTACCCCCATGCCCAGCTGAGCCACAGGATCATCAGAGGTTTTTGGGGTTTTTTTACTTTTAAAAGCATCTTTTCTTCGGCTGAAAAAATGCTTTTAAAAGTTAAAAAAAAAGCCTCTGATGATCACGCGGATCAGCTGGGGTCGTCAAAGGCTTTTAAAAGCTCTTTGGCGGAAGATGTTGTAGAAAAAAAACTTTTAAAAGGTTCCTCTGGTAATCCCAGCTGAGTTGCCTGATCGTCAGAGGCTTTTTTTTTCCTAAGGAAAAAAAATGCTTTTAAAAGAAAAGAAAAGCCTCCGACGATCAGGCAACTCAGCTGGGATCGTCAGAGGAGCCTTTTAAAATATATTTTTTTAACAACCTCTTCAGCCAAAGGTTGTAGAAAAAATGCTTTTAAAAGTAAAAAAAAAAAAACTTGGCCATGCCCACCGTCACATTACCCACCCCCAGCAAGCTACCCCCACAGAACCGGTAGTAACAAATTTTACATTTCACCCCTGCCCTGGACTACAGTCCAATGCTTTCCATTGTTTGAAAAATCGCTAACGGTCCGTGGCTCAAAACACAGCACTGGTTCATACGATATGCGATATTCATTTAGAAAGACATCGTGTTGTGTCTTCGTCGTTTTCTGGAAAAACCCAGAAAAGGTTAAGACAAACATGACGTTCGTAGCTCTTTCTCCAAAGTGATGGTTCAGAAGAAAAAAAAACATAACAAAAGGACAACTGAAATGGCATGTTTTTATGATTGCAAAAAAAATAAATAATAATGGGTCCTTCAAGGTTGGAAGGATGCCCATTGTTTGTTAGTTGTATAACTAGCTATTAAGAGGGCAAAGTTCAGGTCTGCCACACACAACAATCTCTCTCGCTCCCTTTCCCTCTCTCAAGGGAACAGACATTGCATTGCAATACACTACGGCTTTGTTAACCATGTTTCACTGAACATGGTTTCCGCCACCGTTTCATCAATGAATGTTTATCAGGCTGAGGGACACGTTTGTCAGTCCTGCCCCTAAATGAACAGGTATGGACCTCACCTTGAGAATGGAAAAGAATTAAAGAAATCACGAAGAGTGAGGTGACTTTCAGAAAAGATTAAGTAAAGGTAAAGGTTCCCGCGGCACATATGTGCTAGTCGTTCCGGACTCTAGAGGGCGGTGCTCATCTCCGTTTCAAAGCCGAAGAGCCAGCACTGTCCGAAGACGTCTCCGGGGTCATGTGGCCGGCATGACTCAACACCAAAGGCGCACGGAACGCTGTTACCTTCCCACCAAAGGTGGTCCCTATTTTTCTACTTGCATTTTTTACGTGCTTTCAAACTGCTAGGTTGGCAGAAGCTGGGACAAGTAGTGGGAGCTCACCCCCGTTACGCGGCCCTAGGGATTCGAACCACTGAACTGCCAACCTTTCAATCGACAAGCTCAGCGTCTTAGCCCCTGAGCCACCGCATCCCTCTTCAGAAAAGATTACTCAGTCCTCAAAAGAAGAAAGCATGAGAAAAGAATGGAACTGATGATAGTTACCTAGTTTGGGTAATGAAACATCTGCAAGAAAATAACCAAGCTCAGAGAACAGCAAGGACCCCGCATGAGAAAGGAACTCAAAATAATATGGCTTAGGACCGGGGTATTTACGGGACTGCCTGCTGCCACCGTTTGCCTCCCATCGACCTGTGCGCTCCCATAGGGAGGGCCACCTCAGGGTGCCGTCAGCCAAACAATGTCGGCTGGCGACCCCCAGGGGGAGAGCCTTCTCTGTGGGGGCACCTACCCTCTGGAATGAGCTTCCCCCAGGACTTCGACAACTTCCTGACCTCCGGACCTTTCGCTGCGAGCTGAAGACGTACTTATTCTTCCGTGCAGGACTGGCATAAAATAGAAATCTATTATTAATTTTAATGGGATTTTTTATGGTTTTATTGTGTATTTTAATTAATGGGCCAAATTGAATAGGTTTTTTAAAATTGGTTTTAATTGTATATTGTATTTCTTATTGTTTTTACTTGGCTGTAAACAGCCCTGAGTCCTTCGGGAGAAGGGCGGTATAGAAATTAAATTATTATTATTATTATTATTATTATTATTATTATTATTATTATTATTATTATTATTATTATTATTATTATTATTATTATGGCCTTTATTTATTTATTTTTATTATTATTATATCCTAATTTAACTAGGGATTGTTTTTTATTTTATTTTTATACATACAGCCACATCAATATATGAGCAGTGTGAATCTTAATACAAATAGACATATTAATACTAGGAGTATATAAGCTTAATTTATATAAGAAACATTATTGAGATTAGTATGGTTGTTTGCATCAAAATGAATGCTACCCTTTATTTTGTTTGGTAGAAGATGAACAGAAAAGAGACCTGGACATGCTTTCAAGATTCTGTCATCTACTCTACCACAATAAAAGATATTCCTGCAATTCCTGTGGTGCCTGTTCCTTAACTTAGCCTGTCTCCAAGGAGTGACCTCCTATCGCAACACGTCCTTTTTATCACTGCAAAAAGAAACACCCGGGAGATAAGATGAAGGATGGGGGAATCCAAAATACTGGCTCATTGTCAGGTTTTGCATCTCACCGATGCCATGAGGAGAGAAGAGGCTCTTAGTCAGGGGTGGGCTTCAAAAATTTTAGCAAGGGGTTCTCTGCTCCGTTGCTGGGTGGGCGTGGCCTAGTCGGCCTCCTGCACCATGGAGGGGGGGCTCCGGGAGGGCGAAAATGGCCTCCCCAGGCTCTGGAGGCTGGAAACGGCTTCCTGAACTTCCGGTAGGCCCATTTTTTGCCCTCCCCAAGCCTCTGCGCACGCCCTGCACTTACCTGCATCCAAAACGGGCCATGTGAGGACTCTTGGGAGGGGTGGGCTGGGCAGGGCCAACCAGGAGTGGGATTTGGGGGGGGTTCTCCGAACTGCACAGAATCTTAGCTGGAGGTTCTCCCGAACCCCTGCGAACCCCCAGCAGCCCAGCCCTGCTCTCAGTGAGTCTTGTAGGTGACAAAAATGGCGCAAATGGTGATATTTTCTGAGTGGACCTGAGAGACTCGGGTAGGAACGCCTGTAGTTTTAAGCTCCACTTGTGAGCTTCTTGAAGACTGGTTCGAAACTAGCATGAGCAGATCTTCTGTAACCTGTGTGATACCTTTCGAGAAGAAAATCATACTCACTGTGCTGGCAGTGTTTGCCGTTATACCCGGGACGACATATGCACATGTATTCACTGAAGGCATCACCCCGATTGGGAAGTAACCTGCATTCCCCCTCGTTCTTGCATGGATTTGGATGGCAGGGACCTAAAAGCGTGAGAGGCAGAAGGAGGAAGAAATTGGGAAGAAAAGGAACACAATCAGCCTCTGCAAGATCCATCTCTCTTAAGAGTAGTATTGAGCCTTGGTGGCGCAGTGGTTAAGAGTGCGGTACCGCAGGCTACGACTGCTGACTTCTAGCTGCAGTTTGGCAGTTCAATTCTCACCAGGCTCAAGGTTGACTCAGCCTTCCATCCTTCCGAGGTGGGTAAAATGAGGACCCAAATTGTTAGGGGCAATAGTCTGACTCTGTAAGCCTCTTAAAGAGGGCTGTAAAAGCACTATGAAGCGGTATATAAGTGCTATTCCTTCCTTCCTTCCTTCCTTCCTTCCTTCCTTCCTTCCTTCCTTCTTTTCTTCCTTCCTTCCTTCTTTCTCGGTGGTTACAATGCAGTATTGCATGCTAACTCTGCTCACATTGCCAGGAGTTTGATTCCTGACCTGCTCCTGACCTGCAGACTTCAGAGGATAATTAGAACTGCAGAAAAAATAATTGCTACCAACTTGCCTTCCATTGAGGACCTGTATACTGCACAAATCAAGAAGAGGGCCATGAAAATATTTGCAGATCCCTCGCATCCTGGACATAAACTGTTTCAACTCCTACCCTCAAAACGACGCTATAGAGCACTGCACACCAGAACAACTAGACACAAGAACAGTTTTTTCCCGAAGGCCATCACTCTGCTAAACAAATAATTCCCTCAACACTGTCAGACTATTTACTGAATCTGCACTACTATTAATCGTTTCATAGTTCCCATCACCAATCTCTTTCCACTTATGACTGTATGACTATAACTTGTTGCTGGCAATCCTTATGATTTATATTGATATATTGATCATCAATTGTGTTGTAAATGTTGTACCTTGATGAACATATCTTTTCTTTTATGTACACTGAGAGCATATGCACCAAGACAAATTCCTTGTGTGTCCAATCACACTTGGCCAATAAAATTCTATTCTATTCTATTCTATTCTCCAGGTTGACTCAGCCTTCCATCCTTCCGAGGTGGGTAAAATGAGTACCTAGATTGTTGGAGGCCATAGACTGAGTCTGTAAACCGCTTAGAGAGGGCTGTAAAAGCACTGTGAAGCAGCATATAAGTCTAAGTGCTTTTGCTATTGCATTTAAAACAACATTCAAATATGTCCTGTTCTGTAATAGAGGACAATCTGTGGCTTCTGGACCTCTCCTTCATGGCCCTAGGAGTCCTCTCTGCTCTGGCCCCTGAAGTTCAGCAGCACTGTCGCCAAAACTGTTTGGAACCGGACACACCACATCTGGAACCTTTAGAAGAGAGAACATCTGGACTAAGACTGTCGTACTTACCTTTCTCAGTTTCATTGCAGGTTGGGCCAGTGAAGCCATCTTCACAGACGCAGAAGAAAGGAGACTGATCTTCTAGACTCTTCAAGCACGTTCCTCCATTCTGGCATTGATTTACCTCACAGAAATCACCTATTTAAAAAAAAAACACGCACACACACACACAATTTAACCTATCAGCACAACAGAGAAGAAAGGGGTTGCTCTCTTCCTATCTGCCCTTTTGAGCGTTTATCTAACCTTCTCTCCAGTGGTGGAATTCAATTTTTTTTTACTACCGGTTCTGTGGGTGTGGCGTGGTGGGCATGGTGTGGCTTGGTGGGCGTGGCAGGGGAAGGATACTGCAAAACCTCCATTCCCTCCCACTCCAGGGGAAGAATACTGCAAAACCTCCATTTCCTCCCACTCCAGGGGAAGGATACTGCAAAATCTCCATTCCCACACCACTCCAGGGGAAAGATACTGCAAAACCTCCATTTCCTTCCACTCCAGGGGAAGGATACTGCAAAACCTCCATTCCCACCCCACTCCGTGGGTGGCTCAGGCTGTAAGACAGCCTGTTATTAAACACAGCTGCTTGCAATTACTGCAGGCTTGAGTCCCACCAGGCCCAAGGTTGACTCAGCCTTCCATCCTTTATAAGGTAGGTAAAATGAGGACCCAGATTGTTGGGGGGGCAATAAGTTGACTTTGTATATAAATATACAAATAGAATGAGACTATTGCCTTACACAATGTAAGCCGCCCTGAGTCTTCGGAGAAGGGCGGGATATAAATGTAAATAAATAAAAAAAAAACTCCAGGGGAAGGATACTGCAAAACCTCCATTCCCACCCCACTCCAGGGGAAGGATACTGCAAAACCTCCATTCCCACCCCACTCCAGGGGAAGGATACTGCAAAACCTCCATTGCCACCCTACTCTGAGGCCAGCCAGAGACAAAAAAAACAAACCCAACTCCAAGTAAAAACTCTGAAGCAAGCATTTTTCAAAGTTCTATTTACTAAAATAGGCAAACTGACACACCTGAATCTGAGAGGTCTGAGTTTTACCTCAGTAAATCAAAACCCTCAAAACCATTCCCCTCACTCCTCAGTCGATCACATGCATTCGTCCCATCTCAAGACAGTACTCCGACCATTCCTCCTCCAGATGCAGGATCGGCCTGACCTTGACCGACAGGAAGAATGCTATTATGTCTAAAGGCAACTCCTCTACTAAATCCCCCCCCCCCAACTTTCCCACACATGAGAAAGTGGCAGCACGGAAGCTTCCAGCCTAATCTGGCTTCTAAAGCTGACACAGAGGTGGTATTTGGCGGTTCTCCGAACTACTCAAAATTTCCACTACCAGTTCTCCAGAACCTGTCAGAACCTGCTGAATAGCACCCCTGCCTCTCTCTCTTATTTCCAGCGTTGTGCAGATATAACAGCAGGGCTCTCGCAGATAGCAAACAGGGGGAAGATCATGCAGCAAAAGGACACACATACTTCCAAACAAGGGCATGAAACCCATTGCAGGTCAAGGGTTGCACCAACATTTTCTGAGTGATACGCTGGCCAAGACGAAGAGCAAAAGCAAGATTGCATTTCAAGGCAGTGAAGCTTTCAATATCATTGCCGCTGAGCTAATTATTTATTCATTCCTTTATCCGTGGGTCAAAAAACAAATTACCCCATGGAGCTGACTTGGATCACACGCCCAACTCACATAATAGGCAGACAAATCTATAGCATCACTAACAGCAAGTGGGGGGAAAAGCTACTGGATCAGATCAAAAACTGATCGGTTTGGACATTTCTGTTCGTAGAGGAAGGAGGAAATGATTCTGGGCAATTCAGAAGCAGGGGCCAATGGTCAATGGCCTCTCTCCTGTTCTTGTTTTACAATGAATGGCTTTCAGTGTTGTAAGCAATCTGACCTTAGACATAATATCCACCATCCTTACCAAGAAAGATTGAGAGTCTTGTTCATCCATGAATTAGTTTAATCCCTTCTAAAGGACTTGAAAGACAGTTCCTGCTTTCGAACTCCTGGATATATAATTTCCCTTTTCAAGCTAACCATTGGTTAAATGCAGTGGTGGGATTCAAGTAATTTAACAACCGGTTCTCTGCCCTAATGATTTCTTCCAACAACCAGTTTGCCAAACTGCTCAGAAAGTTAACAACCGGTTCTCCCGAAGTGGTGCGAACTGGTTGAATCCCACCACTGGTTAAATGTCTATGGAGATTCTCAGTCAACCAGATCAGGTCTCAAAGGGGCTTTTTCAAAAGGCAGGTGGACTGTTTTTTCCTTGAGGAAGGAGGAGGAGGAGGAGGAGGAGGAGGAGGAGGAGGAGGAGGAGGAGGAGGAGGAGGAGGAGGAGGAGGAGGACGGGAAGAAGACATTTCACTTTGCATCCAAGAAGCTTCATCAGTTCTGATGGTGGGGAGATGGACAGATAGGTACTGACAGTTGACAGTTGAGACGGATGAAGCTTCTTGGATGAGAAGCAAAACATTTGCTTCTTCTTCCTCAAAGAAAAAAATCTAGTTGCCTTTTTTTTTTTTTTTGCATTTATATCCCGCCCTTCTCCGAAGACTTAGGGCGGCTTACAATGTGTTAAGCAATAGTCTTCATCCATTTGTATATTATATACAAAGTCAACTTTTATTGCCCCCAACAATCTGGGTCCTCATTTTATCTACCTTATAAAGGATGGAAGGCTGAGTCAACCTTGGGCCTGGTGGGACTTGAACTTGCAGTAATTGCAAGCAGCTGTGTTAATAACAGACTGCATTAGTCTGTAGAGCCACCAGAGGCCCTTAATCCCTTCTAAAGGACTTGGAAAACAGCTCCTGCTTTCGAACTCCTGGATATATAATTTCCCTTTTCAAGCTAACCATTGGTTAAATGTCTATGGAGATTCTCAGTCATCCAGATCAGGTCTCAAAGGGGCTTTTTCAAAAGGCAGGTGGACTGTTTTTTCCTTGAGGAAGAAGGAGGAGGAGGAGGAGGAGGAGGAGGAGGAGGAGGAGGAGGAGGAGGAGGAGGAGGAGGAGGGTGAGGACGGGAAGAAGACATTTCACTTTGCATCCAAGAAGCTTCATCAGTTCTGATGGTGGGGAGATGGACAGATAGGTACTGACAGTTGACAGTTGAGACGGATGAAGCTTCTTGGATGAGAAGCAAAACATTTGCTTCTTCTTCCTCAAGGAAAAAAAATCCAGCTGCCTTTTGAGACTCACCATTAGTAAGTCGAGTCAATGTTTATTATAGTCAAAGGCCAGAGACCTGAGCAAGTTAAAAACATTCAAGGAATATCCAGGTTCAAAATCTAGAATAAAACAATAAATGACTGATAAAAAAAATCTATATTCAAATCACAATTTGGCATCCAACCTGTTGGTTGCACACGAGCAAAACACAGCATGGCCCAACTATAATATAATATCAATCCTTAAACTGTGAGGCCCGTGGTCATTAAATACTAAATTGCCATTGGTAAAGAGCTAGGGACGCTGTTGTGTCTTGCCCGCTCTCACCGCAGCCGGGGTCTGCTTATCTGCTTCCGAACGCTGAAGAATGTCCTCCCGGCCCCAGCCCTGGCTCCATGCCCAGACAGGCTGAGGAGGGGGCATCTCCCGGCCCCAGCCCTGGCTCCATGCCCAAGCAGGCTGCAGAGGAGGGAGCATCCCCCCGGCCCCAGCCCTGGCTCCATGCCCAGGCAAACGGAGCAGCTAGACCCCTCCCCCTCCTCCACAGCATGTGAGCCTGAGGAAAGTTTATTTCCAACAGCTGCTGATTGGAGTGACCCTCGCATCAGAAGACTGGATAGGCGGAGGCAACAGAAGGAAGGGAGGGGCAGGCCTTAATGAGTGCTGAGTCATGGAGCCACACCCCATGGCCTATATAAAGGATCTGCTTTCTGGCAGTCTCTGAGTCAGGCAAAGTCGAACTTATCTTGCTGAAGTCACTTTCTGGTCTCCTGCCTGCTCTGAGGACTTTGCTAGGACTTTGGGGCAGAGCTGCAGAGGCAAGCCTGATTCGGATTTCCCTGACCCGGCTGTCAGCGGAGGAGTGGGACACGACAGACGCGGTGGCTCAGGGGCTAGGACGTTGAGCTTGTCGATCGAAAGGTCAGCAGCTCAGCGGTTTGAATCCCTAGTGCTGCCATGTAACGGGGGAGTGGGGGAGCTTCTGCCAACCTAGCAGTTTCAAAAGCACGTAAAAAAAATGCAAGTAGAAAAAATAGGGACCACCTTTGGTGGGAAGGTAACAGCGTTCTGTGCGCCTTTGGGGTTGAGTCATGCCGGCCACACGACCACGGAGACGTCTTTGGACAGCGCTGGCTCTTCGGCTTTGAAACGGAGATGAGCACCACCCCCTAGAGTCGGGAACGACTAGCACATATGTGCGAGGGAAACCTTTACCTTCACCTTAGAGCTACCTTGTCCATACCAAATCACTCAGGCTTACTTTTACTGCAGGGCCACCAAAAAGAAAAGACCAAAAAAAAAAAAGTGAAGTCACCATCACAAACTCAAACTCTCTGAAGATCAGACAGATGGAGTAGCTTCCCACACTGGCTCATGAAATGCAGCTTTCTTTGGCTTAAGCTACTCCCGAGATCTTTTTATAGCACGAGTTCCTTGGGGTTAATCTCACTTCCTGTCATTCGGCAGACTTCACTGCAGACTTCGCCAAGAAACTTGGCTCCATACAGGGAGTTCAAAGGTGCTGGTGTGACTCCTACAGCCAATCTTGGGGGAAGAAAAAAAAAAGGCAGCAGAGCTGGGCAGGAGTTCAAGTCCTTGCTTGTACTGTTTTCCTGGCTGGTTCTGGATGACTTCACCCTCTATCTATGCATTGCCATGAGATAGAACCAAAGGAGAAGGGCTTGCCATTTGGAAGAAAGCAAAACACTGCCTTCATCCAACTCAGACCATCAAAGGCTGGGAAGAACCGTCTCAATCTTGAACAGCTTTCAACCAAGGATCTCTAAGGTTCTTGCCAAGCTACTGTAAAAACCCCAGGCCTCTTAGAAGACAGGAAATGTTTGAATAACCATGTGGCTTTATTTGTTTGGATTCTTCTCTTGTATTCCTTTGAAGTCAAGGTTCATTCACTCCCTTCCAACAGGTGGGGAAATCTCAGATGCAATGTTATTAAAGCGTTTAAAAAAGAAGATAAAAAAATGAATACCAACTCAGATAAAGTGAGAAAAAAAAAGGAGAAACCAAAGAAAAAGCTAAGAGTGCAAGAAAGGGGTGGGGGGGGAGATTAAAATAAAGTAGAAAAGAAAGAAAAACGATACTAAGAAATCGAATGTAGAATAATAAAGAGTTGGAAGGGACCTTGGAGGTCTTCTAGTCCAACCCTCTTCGAGCAGGAGACCCTATAGCCAGGGGTGAAATCCAATTTTTTTTACTACTGGTTCTATGGGCGTGGATTGATGGGCGTGGTGTGGATTGGTGGCTTGGGCGTGACAGGGGAAAGATACTGCAAAATCTCCATTCCCACCCCACTCCAGGAGAAAGATACTGCAAAATCCCCATTCCCTTCCCACTCCTGGGGCAAGGATATTGTAAAATCTCCATTCCCACCCCACTCTGGGGCCAGCCAGAAGCAGTATTTGCTGGTTCTCCAAACTAATCAAAATTTCCGCTCCCGGTTCTCCAAACTGCTCAAAATTTCCACTACTGGTTCTCCAGAACCTGTCAGAACCTGATGGATTTCACCCCTGCCTATAGCATTTCAGACAAATGGTTGTCCAATCTCTTTTTGAAAGCCTCCAATGATGGAGCATTCACAATTTCTGAAGGCCAGCTATTCCATCGGTTGATTGCTCTCACTGTTAATACATTTGTCCTTAGTTCTAGGTTGCTTCTTCCTTGGTTAGTTTCCAGGCATTGTTTAGTGTCTTGCCTTTTGGTGCTTTGGAAAACAGTTTGACCCCCGCCCCCTCATCTTTGTAGGAGCCCCTCAAATCTGAAGAGATTCTCAGTCATCCAGGTCACGGTTGTCCCAAAAGTGCTTTTTCAGGGGGCAACTGGATACTCTTGTTTTTTTCTTTGAAGATGTTTCACTTCCAATCCAAAAAACTAATTCAGCTCTGACAGGATAGAAGGGAACGGAAGGATTTATATCAAAGGACAAGCTGTCTGCAAGGAATACAAATCCTTCCATTCCCCAATATCCTGTCAGAGCTGAAGAAGCTTCTTAGATGAGAAGCGAAAGAAAAAACAAGAAAGTCCAGTTACCTCCTGAAAAAAAGCACCTTTGGGAACCCCTCAAATATTGGAACACTGCTATCATGTCTCCCCTAAGTCCTTCTTTTCATTAGGTTAGACATATCCAATTTCTGTAACTGTTCCTCGCATGTTTTAGTCCAGGGATCTCCAACCTTGGCAACTTTAAGACTTGTGGACTTTAACTCCCAGAGTTGAACTCTGGGAGTTGAAGTCCACAAACATTAAAGTTTCCAAGGTTGGAGACCCCTGTTTTAGTCACATTGTTTGGCTGCTGCTGCACATTGTTAGCTTCAGCAGCAATCAGTACAATTTTAAATTTGCATCTTATCGTATGGTTACAATTTAACTCTATTCTTTCTATCATCAACTAGATAATGTTTGGTGGCTCATCCTTTGGTAAATATTTATTTACCTAAACAGATAAACCAACTGGCCATGGCTGGGCAAAAAAAACAAAACACGCCATTGATTTTGTGGGAAACTGGCAAGGAATGTCAGAAATCCTGATCACGTGACCACAGCTGACCACGGAGGCATTGTCACAGCCACAAATTTATGACTACAGCTGGCCTGAAGATCCTTGAAATTTCAGTTCCATGGGAGTAATGAGTTCCCGATTTTGTATGCATTTTTTAAGTAAGCGGATTTGAGGTAGCTTGATTCAAAAACTTTTAACTCTAGGATGCATCGTTTGAGCTAATTAAACAGGCAGGACAGTTTTAGTAGTATATAGCAGTGTTGGCGAACTTTTTAGGCACCGAATGCTGAAATGGGAGTGCGCGCATGTGTGCGGGGGGAGCACCGGAAACTGGAAGAGTAGCTTCCTGGTGTGCGTGCATGCGCTGCAGAGGTGGGTTTAAGCGGGTTCTGACCAGTTCTGGGAGAACCGGTAGCGGAAATTTTGAGTAGTTCGGAGAACCGGTAGTAAAAATTCTGACTGGCCGCGCCTGCATCTATTCTCTGCAAGTCCCAGCTAATCAGGAGGAAATGGGGATTTTACAGTATCCTTCCCCTGCCACACCCACCAAGCCACACCCACCAAGCCATGCCACGCCCACCAAGCCATGCCTCGCCCACCAAGCCACGCCCACAGAACCAGTAGTAAAAAAAATTGAAACCCACCTCTGGTGCACTGGGAAGCTGAGCTTCTAGTTGCCGGAGTGCGCATGTGTGCCAGTCACATGGTTTTCCAGTTTCTGGAAGATCAGCTGGCCGGCATTCCTATGTGCGCAAAGACAAAGAAGCTTCATACGCACAGGAGCGCCAGAAACTGAAGAGCAACGGGCGACAGTTGGCATGCCTGGAGAGATGGCTCTGTGTGCCACTTCCGGCACACATACCATAGGTTCGCCATCATGGGTATATAAATTCAAAACCATAAATCATAAGTTTATTTCGTTCTGTTTCACGCAAAAGATTTCTAAGGGATTTCCAGCCAGCAATAAATATCGACACTGTCTTTTCCCCGATCAAAGAAGCCAATTTAGCCTTCTCTGAAAGTCCCTTCCTCTTTACCAGCCATTCCACCATGGTGAGTAATGGTGAGTCTGTGCGTATAATAATCTCGCTGCAGTTGTCATACATAAAACTAGAATCACCTCGAACAGTGAGATATTATCAATCAATCAATCAATAAAAAATGTGACCTTTTTTCCAGCTTTGTCCATCAATTCCCCTAAAGAAAAATCTCTGGTTTCAATTGCACATTAATCTTCAAACTCCTCTGAATCATTGTACTGGTAAGAAGTTGTTAAAGGCAGGAAAACTGAATTACCAGCTCACAGTGCTCAGATGCTGGCAGAGTTGATTTCATCTGACAGGTACAATGTGAACAGGGGATTAAGAGGGAGGATTCACGCCCCAGACAGTCAAAAACGTGACCCTAGTTATCCCCTATTGTCTTTGCTGTCAACAGTAGTTGGATTTCTCTTGCAGAGAGCTCAGCATTAAACAGAAAAGCCAGCGAACAGATATTTGCGTGGAGTCAAGTTTTGCTCCCTTGGTCCTTTCTTCTTGTTCTTGATTTACAAACACAATTGGAACCAGAGTTTCTTTTGCTAAGCAAGGTGGTTGTTAAGTGAGTCACAACTGTTTTTACAACCTTTTTTAATATATATATATATGATTGTTAAACGTATCTGTGCAGATTAAGTGAACCCAGCTTCCTACAATGGCTTTGCCTGTTGGAAGCTGGCTAGGAAGATCTCAAAAGATGATCACTGTAACCAACAATAAATACAGGTAGTCCTTGATTTACAACAGACCATTCAAAGTTACGACGGCACTGAAAAAAAGTGATTTAATGACCGTTTTTCACGGTTACAACCCTCGTAGCATCCTCATGATCATGTGATCAAAATTCAGATGCTTGGCCACTGGTTCATCCTTACGACCGTTGCTGTGTCCTGAGGTCACGTGATCCCCATTTGTGACCTCCCGACGAGCAAAGTCCATGAGGAAGCCAGATCCACTTAACAGCCGGGTTTCCAACTTATCCACGGCAGTGATTCCCTTAACAACTGTGGCTAGGAAGGTCGTAAAAACGAGGCAAAATTTCACTGAACAAACGTCTCACTGAACAACAGAAAATTTGGGCTCAATTGTGATTGTAAGTCGAGAACTACCCTGTTTCTCCTAAAATAAGACCCAACCGGAAAAGATAGCCTAGCATGATTTTTCAGGATGCTCGTAATATAAGCCCTACCCCCAAAATAAGCCCCAGTTAAGATTGTCAGTCAGATGGGTGCATTTAGTACTGTATTTCCCCCAAGATAAGACCTAACCAGAAAATAAGCCCTAATGCATCTTTTGGAGCAAAAATTAATATAAGACCCGGTCTTATTTTCGGGGGAACCTGGTACCTGTACGTGCCAGTTGCCAAGCACCCAAATTTATGGGAATGCTGCAATCGTGTGAGGACTGGTCATACATCCCCTTTTTCAGTGCTTTTTGGAGTTTTGAACGGGCACTAAACAAATGGTTATAAGTAGAATACTATCTGTATTCACCTTCCCCTTCAGCTGTATCGGATGCAACTAAGTAATTCTCCAGTTCTCACCTCTCCAACCAGCTTGGTCAATACAGGTAGTCCCCAATTTACGGCCGCAATTGAGCCCAGAAT